>NW_027288782.1:300000-441712 GCF_037038585.1 Patagioenas fasciata | reverse complement strand
TACCTAACCCCAAATCTAAACCTAACCCCAAATCTAAACCTAAAATCTAAACCTAACCCCAAATCTAAACCTAAAATCTAAACCTAACCCCAAATCTAAACCTAACCCCAATCTAAACCTAAATCTAAACCTAAACCCAAATCTAAACCTAAAATCTAAACCTAAAAATCTAAACCTAACCCCAAATCTAAACCTTAAATCTAAACCTAACCCCAAATCTAAACCTAAAATCTAAACCTAACCCAAATCTAAACCTAACCCCAAATCTAAACCTAAAATCTAAACCTAACCCCAAATCTAAACCTAAAATCTAAACCTAACCCCAAATCTAAACCTAAAATCTAAACCTAACCCCAAATCTAAACCTAACCCCAAATCTAAACCTAAAATCTAAACCTAACCCAAATCTAAACCTAAAATCTAAACCTAAAATCTAAACCTAACCCCAAATCTAAACCTAAAATCTAAACCTAACCCCAAATCTACCTAACCCAAATCTAAACCTAAAATCTAACCTAACCCAAATCTAAACCTAAAATCTAAACCTAACCTACCAAATCTAAACCTAACCCCAAATCTAAACCTAAAATCTAAACCTAACCCCAAATCTAAACCTAACCCCAAATCTAAACCTAAAATCTAAACCTAACCCCAAATCTAAACCTTACCCCAAATATAAACCTAAATCTAAACCTAACCCAAATCTAAACCTAAAATCTAAACCTAACCCCAAATCTAAACCTAAAATCTAAACCTAACCCAAATCTACACCTAACCCAATCTAAACCTAAAATCTAAACCTACCCCCAAATCTAAACCTAAAATCTAAACCTAAAATCTAAACCTAACCCCAAATCTAAACCTAAAATCTAAACCTAACCCCAAATCTAAACCTAACCCAAATCTAAACCTAAAATCTAACCTAACCCAAATCTAAACCTAACCCCAAATCTAAACCTAAAATCTAAACCTAACCCCAAATCTAAACCTAAAATCTAAACCTAACCCCAAATCTAAACCTAACCCCAAATCTAAACCTAAAATCTAAACCTAACCCCAAATTCTAAACCTAACCCCATATCTAAACCTAAAATCTAAACCTAACCCCAAATCTAAACCTAAAATCTAAACCTAACCCCAAATCTAAACCTAACCCCAAATCTAAACCTAAAATCTAAACCTAATCCCAAATCTAAACCTTACCCCAAATACAAACCTAAAATCTAAACATAACCCCAAATCTAAACCTAAAATCTAAACCTAACCCCAAATCTAAACCTAAAATCTAAACCTAACCCCAAATCTAAACCTAAAATCTAAACCTAAAATCTAAACCTAACCCCAAATCTAAACCTAAAATCTAACCTAACCCCAATTCTAAACCTAAAATCTAAACCTAACCCCAAATCTAAACCTAAAATCTAAACCTAACCCCAAATCTAAACCTAAAATCTAAACCTAACCCCAAATCTAAACCTAACCCCAAATCTAAACCTAAAATCTAAACCTAAACCCAAATCTAAACCTAAAATCTAAACCTAAAATCTAAACCTAACCCCAAATCTAAACCTTAAATCTAAACCTAACCCCAAATCTAAACCTAAAATCTAAACCTAACCCCAAATCTAAACCTAACCCCAAATCTAAACCTAAAATCTAAACCTAAAATCTAAACCTAACCCCAAATCTAAACCTAAAATCTAAACCTAACCCCAAATCTAAACCTAAAATCTAAACCTAACCCCAAATCTAAACCTAACCCCAAATCTAAACCTAAAATCTAAACCTAACCCCAAATCTAAACCTAAAATCTAAACCTAAAATCTAAACCTAACCCCAAATCTAAACCTAACATCTAAACCTAACCCCAAATCTACACCTAACCCCAAATCTAAACCTAAAATCTAACCTAACCCCAAATCTAAACCTAAAATCTAAACCTAACTCCAAATCTAAACCTAACCCCAAATCTAAACCTAAAATCTAAACCTAACCCCAAATCTAAACCTAACCCCAAATCTAAACCTAAAATCTAAACCTAACCCCAAATCTAAACCTTACCCCAAATATAAACCTAAAATCTAAACCTAACCCCAAATCTAAACCTAAAATCTAAAACCTAACCCCAAATCTAAACCTAAAATCTAAACCTAACCCCAAATCTACACCTAACCCCAAATCTAAACCTAAAATCTAAACCTACCCCAAATCTAAACCTAAAATCTAAACCTAAAATCTAAACCTAACCCCAAATCTAAACCTAAAATCTAAACCTAACCCCAAATCTAAACCTAACCCCAAATCTAAACCTAAAATCTAAACCTAACCCCAAATTTAAACCTAACCCCAAATCTAAACCTAAAATCTAAACCTAACCCCAAATCTAAACCTAAAATCTAAACCTAACCCCAAATCTAAACCTAACCCCAAATCTAAACCTAAAATCTAAACCTAACCCCAAATCTAAACCTAACCCCATATCTAAACCTAAAATCTAAACCTAACCCCAAATCTAAACCTAAAATCTAAACCTAACCCCAAATCTAAACCTAACCCCAAATCTAAACCTAAAATCTAAACCTAATCCCAAATCTAAACCTTACCCCAAATACAAACCTAAAATCTAAACATAACCCAAATCTAAACCTAAAATCTAAACCTAACCCCAAATCTAAACCTAAAATCTAAACCTAACCCCAAATCTAAACCTAAAATCTAAACCTAAAATCTAAACCTAACCCCAAATCTAAACCTAAAATCTAAACCTAACCCCAAATCTAAACCTAACCCCAAATCTAAACCTAACCCCAAATCTAAACCTAAAATCTAAACCTAACCCCAAATCTAAACCTAAAATCTAAACCTAACCCCAAATCTAAACCTAACCCCAAATCTAAACCTAAAATCTAAACCTAAACCCAAATCTAAACCTAAAATCTAAACCTAAAATCTAAACCTAACCCCAAATCTAAACTTAAATCTAAACCTAACCCCAAATCTAAACCTAAAATCTAAACCTAACCCCAAATCTAAACCTAACCCCAAATCTAAACATAAAATCTAAACCTAACCCCAAATTTAAACCTAAAATCTAAACCTAACCCCAAATCTAAACCTAAAATCTAAACCTAACCCCAAATCTAAACCTAACCCCAAATCTAAACCTAAAATCTAAACCTAACCCCAAATCTAAACCTAAAATCTAAACCTAAAATCTAAACCTAACCCCAAATCTAAACCTAAAATCTAAACCTAACCCCAAATCTACACCTAACCCCAAATCTAAACCTAAAATCTAAACCTAACCCCAAATCTAAACCTAAAATCTAAACCTAACTCCAAATCTAAACCTAACCCCAAATCTAAACCTAAAATCTAAACCTAACCCCAAATCTAAACCTAACCCCAAATCTAAACCTAAAATCTAAACCTAACCCCAAATCTAAACCTAACCCCAAATATAAACCTAAAATCTAAACCTAACCCCAAATCTAAACCTAAAATCTAAACCTAACCCCAAATCTAAACCTAAAATCTAAACCTAACCCAAATCTACACCTAACCCCAAATCTAAACCTAAAATCTAAACCTAACCCCAAATCTAAACCTAAAATCTAAACCTAAAATCTAAACCTAACCCCAAATCTAAACCTAAAATCTAAACCTAACCCCAAATCTAAACCTAACCCCAAATCTAAACCTAAAATCTAAACCTAACCCCAAATCTAAACCTAACCCCAAATCTAAACCTAAAATCTAAACCTAACCCCAAATCTAAACCTAAAATCTAAACCTAACCCCAAATCTAAACCTAACCCCAAATCTAAACCTAAAATCTAAACCTAACCCCAAATCTAAACCTAACCCCATATCTAAACCTAAAATCTAAACCTAACCCCAAATCTAAACCTAAAATCTAAACCTAACCCCAAATCTAAACCTAACCCCAAATCTAAACCTAAAATCTAAACCTAATCCCAAATCTAAACCTTACCCCAAATACAAACCTAAAATCTAAACATAACCCCAAATCTAAACCTAAAATCTAAACCTAACCCCAAATCTAAACCTAAAATCTAAACCTAACCCCAAGTCTAAACCTAAAATCTAAACCTAAAATCTAAACCTAACCCCAAATCTAAACCTAAAATCTAAACCTAAAATCTAAACCTAACCCCAAATCTAAACCTAAAATCTAAACCTAACCCCAAATCTAAACCTAACCCCAAATCTAAACCTAACCCCAAATCTAAACCTAAAATCTAAACCTAACCCCAAATCTAAACCTAAAATCTAAACCTAACCCCAAATCTAAACCTAACCCCAAATCTCAACCTAAAATCTAAACCTAAACCCAAATCTAAACCTAAAATCTAAACCTAAAATCTAAACCTAACCCCAAATCTAAACCTTAAATCTAAACCTAACCCCAAATCTAAACCTAAAATCTAAACCTAACCCCAAATCTAAACCTAACCCCAAATCTAAACATAAAATCTAAACCTAACCCCAAATTTAAACCTAAAATCTAAACCTAACCCCAAATCTAAACCTAAAATCTAAACCTAACCCCAAATCTAAACCTAACCCCAAATCTAAACCTAAAATCTAAACCTAACCCCAAATCTAAACCTAAAATCTAAACCTAAAATCTAAACCTAACCCCAAATCTAAACCTAAAATCTAAACCTAACCCCAAATCTACACCTAACCCCAAATCTAAACCTAAAATCTAAACCTAACCCCAAATCTAAACCTAAAATCTAAACCTAACTCCAAATCTAAACCTAACCCCAAATCTAAACCTAAAATCTAAACCTAACCCCAAATCTAAACCTAACCCCAAATCTAAACCTAAAATCTAAACCTAACCCCAAATCTAAACCTTACCCCAAATATAAACCTAAAATCTAAACCTAACCCCAAATCTAAACCTAAAATCTAAACCTAACCCCAAATCTAAACCTAAAATCTAAACCTAACCCCAAATCTACACCTAACCCCAAATCTAAACCTAAAATCTAAACCTAACCCCAAATCTAAACCTAAAATCTAAACCTAAAATCTAAACCTAACCCCAAATCTAAACCTAAAATCTAAACCTAACCCCAAATCTAAACCTAACCCCAAATCTAAACCTAAAATCTAAACCTAACCCCAAATCTAAACCTAACCCCAAATCTAAACCTAAAATCTAAACCTAACCCCAAATCTAAACCTAAAATCTAAACCTAACCCCAAATCTAAACCTAACCCCAAATCTAAACCTAAAATCTAAACCTAACCCCAAATCTAAACCTAACCCCATATCTAAACCTAAAATCTAAACCTAACCCCAAATCTAAACCTAAAATCTAAACCTAACCCCAAATCTAAACCTAACCCCAAATCTAAACCTAAAATCTAAACCTAATCCCAAATCTAAACCTTACCCCAAATACAAACCTAAAATCTAAACATAACCCCAAATCTAAACCTAAAATCTAAACCTAACCCCAAATCTAAACCTTAAATCTAAACCTAACCCCCAAATCTAAACCTAAAATCTAAACCTAAAATCTAACCTAACCCCAAATCTAAACCTAAAATCTAAACCTAACCCCAAATCTAAACCTAACCCCAAATCTAAACCTAACCCCAAATCTAAACCTAAAATCTAAACCTAACCCCAAATCTAAACCTAAAATCTAAACCTAACCCCAAATCTAAACCTAACCCCAAATCTAAACCTAAAATCTAAACCTAAACCCAAATCTAAACCTAAAATCTAAACCTAAAATCTAAACCTAACCCCAAATCTAAACCTTAAATCTAAACCTAACACCAAATCTAAACCTAAAATCTAAACCTAACCCCAAATCTAAACCTAACCCCAAATCTAAACCTAAAATCTAAACCTAACCCCAAATTTAAACCTAAAATCTAAACCTAACCCCAAATCTAAACCTAACCCCAAATCTAAACCTAAAATCTAAACCTAACCCCAAATCTAAACCTAAAATCTAAACCTAAAATCTAAACCTAACCCCAAATCTAAACCTAAAATCTAAACCTAACCCCAAATCTACACCTAACCCCAAATCTAAACCTAAAATCTAAACCTAACCCCAAATCTAAACCTAAAATCTAAACCTAACTCCAAATCTAAACCTAACCCCAAATCTAAACCTAACATCTAAACCTAACCCCAAATCTAAACCTAACCCCAAATCTAAACCTAAAATCTAAACCTAACCCCAAATCTAAACCTTACCCCAAATATAAACCTAAAATCTAAACTTAACCCAAATCTAAACCTAAAATCTAAACCTAACCCCAAATCTAAACCTAAAATCTAAACCTAACCCCAAATCTACACCTAACCCCAAATCTAAACCTAAAATCTAAACCTAACCCCAAATCTAAACCTAAAATCTAAACCTAAAATCTAAACCTAACCCCAAATCTAAACCTAAAATCTAAACCTAACCCCAAATCTAAACCTAACCCCAAATCTAAACCTAAAATCTAAACCTAACCTAAAATCTAAACCTAACCCCAAATCTAAACCTAAAATCTAAACCTAACCCCAAATCTAAACCTAACCCCAAATCTAAACCTTAATCTAAACCTAACCCCAAATCTAAACCTAAAATCTAAACCTAACCCCAAATCTAAACCTAACCCCAAATCTAAACCTAAAATCTAAACCTAACCCCAAATCTAAACCTAACCCCAAATCTAAACCTAAAATCTAAACCTAACCCCAAATCTAAACCTAAAATCTAAACCTAAAATCTAAACCTAACCCCAAATCTAAACCTAAAATCTAAACCTAACCCCAATTCTAAACCTAACCCCAAATCTAAACCTAACCCAAATCTAAACCTAAAATCTAAACCTAACCCCAAATCTAAACCTAAAATCTAAACCTAACCCCAAATCTAAACCTAACCCCAAATCTAAACCTAAAATCTAAACCTAAACCCAAATCTAAACCTAAAATCTAAACCTAAAATCTAAACCTAACCCCAAATCTAAACCTTAAATCTAAACCTAACCCCAAATCTAAACCTAAAATCTAAACCTAACCCCAAATCTAAACCTAACCCCAAATCTAAACCTAAAATCTAAACCTAACCCCAAATTTAAACCTAAAATCTAAACCTAACCCCAAATCTAAACCTAAAATCTAAACCTAACCCCAAATCTAAACCTAACCCAAATCTAAACCTAAAATCTAAACCTAACCCCAAATCTAAACCTAAAATCTAAACCTAAAATCTAAACCTAACCCCAAATCTAAACCTAAAATCTAAACCTAACCCCAAATCTACACCTAACCCCAAATCTAAACCTAAAATCTAAACCTAACCCCAAATCTAAACCTAAAATCTAAACCTAACTCCAAATCTAAACCTAACCCCAAATCTAAACCTAAAATCTAAACCTAACCCCAAATCTAAACCTAACCCCAAATCTAAACCTAAAATCTAAACCTAACCCCAAATCTAAACCTTACCCCAAATATAAACCTAAAATCTAAACCTAACCCCAAATCTAAACCTAAAATCTAAACCTAACCCCAAATCTAAACCTAAAATCTAAACCTAACCCCAAATCTACACCTAACCCCAAATCTAAACCTAAAATCTAAACCTAACCCCAAATCTAAACCTAAAATCTAAACCTAAAATCTAAACCTAACCCCAAATCTAAACCTAAAATCTAAACCTAACCCCAAATCTAAACCTAACCCCAAATGTAAACCTAAAATCTAAACCTAACCCCAAATCTAAACCTAACCCCAAATCTAAACCTAAAATCTAAACCTAACCCCAAATCTAAACCTAAAATCTAAACCTAACCCCAAATCTAAACCTAACCCCAAATCTAAACCTAAAATCTAAACCTAACCCCAAATCTAAACCTAACCCCATATCTAAACCTAAAATGTAAACCTAACCCCAAATCTAAACCTAAATCTAAACCTAACCCCAAATCTAAACCTAACCCCAAATCTAAACCTAAAATCTAAACCTAATCCCAAATCTAAACCTTACCCCAAATACAAACCTAAAATCTAAACATAACCCCAAATCTAAACCTAAAATCTAAACCTAACCCCAAATCTAAACCTAAAATCTAAACCTAAAATCTAAACCTAACCCCAAATCTAAACCTAAAATCTAAACCTAACCCCAAATCTAAACCTAACCCCAAATCTAAACCTAACCCCAAATCTAAACCTAAAATCTAAACCTAACCCCAAATCTAAACCTAAAATCTAAACCTAACCCCAAATCTAAACCTAACCCCAAATCTAAACCTAAAATCTAAACCTAAACCCAAATCTAAACCTAAAATCTAAACCTAAAATCTAACCTAACCCCAAATCTAAACCTTAAATTTATACCTAACCCCAAATCTAAACCTAAAATCTAAACCTAACCCCAAATCTAAACCTAACCCCAAATCTAAACCTAAAATCTAAACCTAACCCCAAATTTAAACCTAAAATCTAAACCTAACCCCAAATCTAAACCTAAAATCTAAACCTAACCCCAAATCTAAACCTAACCCCAAATCTAAACCTAAAATCTAAACCTAACCCCAAATCTAAACCTAAAATCTAAACCTAAAATCTAAACCTAACCCCAAATCTAAACCTAAAATCTAAACCTAACCCCAAATCTACACCTAACCCCAAATCTAAACCTAAAATCTAAACCTAACCCCAAATCTAAACCTAAAATCTAAACCTAACTCCAAATCTAAACCTAACCCCAAATCTAAACCTAAAATCTAAACCTAACCCCAAATCTAAACCTAACCCCAAATCTAAACCTTAAATCTAAACCTAACCCCAAATCTAAACCTAAAATCTAAACCTAACCCCAAATCTAAACCTAACTCCAAATCTAAACCTAAAATCTAAACCTAACCCCAAATCTAAACCTAACCCCAAATCTAAACCTAAAATCTAAACCTAACCCCAAATCTAAACCTAAAATCTAAACCTAACCCCAAATCTAAACCTAACCCCAAATCTAAACCTTAAATCTAAACCTAACCCCAAATCTAAACCTAAAATCTAAACCTAACCCCAAATCTAAACCTAACCCCAAATCTAAACCTGAAATCTAAACCTAACCCCAAATCTAAACCTAACCCCAAATCTAAACCTAAAATCTAAACCTAACCCCAAATCTAAACCTAAAATCTAAACCTGAAATCTAAACCTAACCCCAAATCTAAACCATACACCAAATATAAACCTAAAACCTAAACCTAACCCCATATCTAAACCTAAAATCTAAACCTAACCCCAAATCTAAACCTAAAATCTAAACCTAACCCCAAATCTAAACCTAAAATCTAAACCTAATCCCATATCTAAACCTTACCCCAAATATAAACCTAAAATCTAAACATAACCCCAAATCTAAACCTAAAATCTACACCTAACCCCAATCTAAACCTAAAATCTAAACCTAACCCCAAATCTAAACCTAAAATCTAAACCTAAAATCTAAACCTAACCCCAAATCTAAACCTAAAATCTAAACCTAACCCCAAATCTAAACCTAACCCCAAATCTAAACCTAACCCCAAATCTAAACCTAAAATCTAAACCTAACCCCAAATCTAAACCTAAAATCTAAACCTAACCCCAAATCTAAACCTAACCCCAAATCTAAACCTAAAATCTAAACCTAAACCCAAATCTAAACCTAAAATCTAAACCTAAAATCTAAACCTAACCCCAAATCTAAACCTTAAATCTAAACCTAACCCCAAATCTAAACCTAAAATCTAAACCTAACCCCAAATCTAAACCTAACCCCAAATCTAAACCTAAAATCTAAACCTAACCCCAAATTTAAACCCCAAATCTAAACCTTACACCAAATATAAACCTAAAACCTAAACCTAACCCCAAATCTAAACCTAACCCCAAATCTAAACCTAAAATCTAAACCTAAACCCAAATCTAAACCTAAAATCTAAACCTAAAATCTAAACCTAACCCCAAATCTAAACCTAAAATCTAAACCTAACCCCAAATCTAAACCTAAAATCTAAACCTAAAATCTAAACCTAACCCCAAATCTAAACCTAAAATCTAAACCTAAAATCTAAACCTAACCCCAAATCTAAACCTAAAATCTAAACCTAACCCCAAATCTAAACCTAACCCCAAATCTAAACCTAACCCCAAATCTAAACCTAAAATCTAAACCTAACCCCAAATCTAAACCTAAAATCTAAACCTAACCCCAAATCTAAACCTAACCCAAATCTCAACCTAAAATCTAAACCTAAACCCAAATCTAAACCTAAAATCTAAACCTAAAATCTAAACCTAACCCCAAATCTAAACCTTAAATCTAAACCTAACCCCAAATCTAAACCTAAAATCTAAACCTAACCCAAATCTAAACCTAACCCCAAATCTAAACATAAAATCTAAACCTAACCCCAAATTTAAACCTAAAATCTAAACCTAACCCCAAATCTAAACCTAAAATCTAAACCTAACCCCAAATCTAAACCTAACCCCAAATCTAAACCTAAAATCTAAACCTAACCCCAAATCTAAACCTAAAATCTAAACCTAAAATCTAAACCTAACCCCAAATCTAAACCTAAAATCTAAACCTAACCCCAAATCTACACCTAACCCCAAATCTAAACCTAAAATCTAAACCTAACCCCAAATCTAAACCTAAAATCTAAACCTAACTCCAAATCTAAACCTAACCCCAAATCTAAACCTAAAATCTAAACCTAACCCCAAATCTAAACCTAACCCCAAATCTAAACCAAAAATCTAAACCTAACCCCAAATCTAAACCTTACCCCAAATATAAACCTAAAATCTAAACCTAACCCCAAATCTAAACCTAAAATCTAAACCTAACCCCAAATCTAACCTAAAATCTAAACCTAACCCCAAATCTACACCTAACCCCAAATCTAAACCTAAAATCTAAACCTAACCCAATACCCCAAATCTACACCTAACCCAAATCTAACCTAAAATCTAACCTAACCCCAAATCTAAACCTAAAATCTAAACCTAAAATCTAAACCTAACCCCAAATCTAAACCTAAAATCTAAACCTAACCCAAATCTAAACCTAAAATCTAAACCTAACCCCAAATCTAAACCTAACCCCAAATCTAAACCTAAAATCTAAACCTAACCCCAAATCTAAACCTAACCCCATATCTAAACCTAAAATCTAAACCTAACCCAAATCTAACCTAAAATCTAAACCTAACCCAAATCTAAACCTAACCCCAAATCTAACCTAAAATCTAAACCTAATCCCAAATCTAAACCTTACCCCAAATACAAACCTAAAATCTAAACATAACCCCAAATCTAAACCTAAAATCTAAACCTAACCCCAAATCTAAACCTAAAATCTAAACCTAACCCCAAATCTAAACCTAAAATCTAAACCTAAATCTAAACCTAACCCCAAATCTAAACCTAAAATCTAAACCTAACCCCAAATCTAACCTAACCCAAATCTAAACCTAACCCAATCTAAACCTAAAATCTAAACCTAACCCCAAATCTAAACCTAAAATCTAAACCTAACCCCAAATCTAAACCTAACCCCAAATCTAAACCTAAATCTAAACCTAAACCCAAATCTAAACCTAAAATCTAAACCTAAAATCTAAACCTAACCCAAATCTAAACCTTAAATCTAAACCTAACCCAAATCTAAACCTAAAATCTAAACCTAACCCAAATCTAAACCTAACCCAAATCTAAACATAAAATCTAAACCTAACCCAAATTTAAACCTAAAATCTAAACCTAACCCCAAATCTAAACCTAAAATCTAAACCTAACCCCAAATCTAAACCTAACCCCAAATCTAAACCTAAAATCTAAACCTAACCCCAAATCTAAACCTAAAATCTAAACCTAAAATCTAAACCTAACCCCAAATCTAAACCTAAAATCTAAACCTAACCCCAAATCTACACCTAACCCCAAATCTAAACCTAAAATCTAAACCTAACCCCAATCTAAACCTAAAATCTAAACCTAACTCCAAATCTAACCTAACCCCAAATCTAAACCTAAAATCTAAACCTAACCCCAAATCTAAACCTAACCCCAAATCTAAACCTAAAATCTAAACCTAACCCCAAATCTAAACCTAACCCCAAATATAAACCTAAATCTAAACCTAACCCCAAATCTAAACCTAAAATCTAAACCTAACCCCAAATCTAAACCTAAAATCTAAACCTAACCCCAAATCTACACCTAACCCCAAATCTAAACCTAAAATCTAAACCTAACCCCAAATCTAAACCTAAAATCTAAACCTAAAATCTAAACCTAACCCCAAATCTAAACCTAAAATCTAAACCTAACCCCAAATCTAAACCTAACCCCAAATCTAAACCTAAAATCTAAACCTAACCCCAAATCTAAACCTAACCCAAATCTAAACCTAAAATCTAAACCTAACCCCAAATCTAAACCTAAAATCTAAACCTAACCCCAAATCTAAACCTAACCCAAATCTAAACCTAAAATCTAAACCTAACCCCAAATCTAAACCTAACCCCATATCTAAACCTAAAATCTAAACCTAACCCAAATCTAAACCTAAAATCTAAACCTAACCCCAAATCTAAACCTAACCCCAAATCTAAACCTAAAATCTAAACCTAATCCCAAATCTAAACCTTACCCCAAATACAAACCTAAAATCTAAACATAACCCCAAATCTAACCTAAAATCTAAACCTAACCCAAATCTAAACCTAAAATCTAAACCTAACCCCAAATCTAAACCTAAAATCTAAACCTAAAATCTAAACCTAACCCCAAATCTAAACCTAAAATCTAAACCTAAATCTAAACCTAACCCCAAATCTAAACCTAAAATCTAAACCTAACCCCAAATCTAAACCTAACCCCAAATCTAAACCTACCCCAAATCTAACCTAAAATCTAAACCTAACCCCAAATCTAAACCTAAAATCTAAACCTAACCCCAAATCTAAACCTAACCCCAAATCTCAACCTAAAATCTAAACCTAAACCCAAATCTAAACCTAAAATCTAAACCTAAAATCTAAACCTAACCCCAAATCTAAACCTTAAATCTAAACCTAACCCCAAATCTAAACCTAAAATCTAAACCTAACCCAAATCTAAACCTAACCCCAAATCTAAACATAAAATCTAAACCTAACCCCAAATTTAAACCTAAAATCTAACCTAACCCCAAATCTAAACCTAAAATCTAAACCTAACCCAAATCTAAACCTAACCCCAAATCTAAACCTAAAATCTAAACCTAACCCCAAATCTAAACCTAAAATCTAACCTAAAATCTAACCTAACCCCAAATCTAAACCTAAAATCTAAACCTAACCCAAATCTACACCTAACCCCAAATCTAACCTAAAATCTAAACCTAACCCCAAATCTAAACCTAAAATCTAAACCTAACTCCAATCTAAACCTAACCCCAAATCTAAACCTAAAATCTAAACCTAACCCCAAATCTAAACCTAACCCCAAATCTAAACCTAAAATCTAAACCTAACCCCAAATCTAAACCTTACCCAAATATAAACCTAAAATCTAAACCTAACCCCAAATCTAAACCTAAAATCTAAACCTAACCCCAAATCTAAACCTAAAATCTAAACCTAACCCCAAATCTACACCTAACCCCAAATCTAAACCTAAAATCTAAACCTAACCCCAAATCTAAACCTAAAATCTAAACCTAAAATCTAAACCTAACCCCAAATCTAAACCTAAAATCTAAACCTAACCCCAAATCTAAACCTAACCCCAAATCTAAACCTAAAATCTAAACCTACCCCAAATCTAAACCTAACCCAAATCTAAACCTAAAATCTAAACCTAACCCCAAATCTAAACCTAACCCCATATCTAAACCTAAAATCTAAACCTAACCCCAAATCTAAACCTAAAATCTAACCTAACCCCAAATCTAAACCTAACCCCAAATCTAAACCTAAAATCTAAACCTAATCCCAAATCTAAACCTTACCCCAAATACAAACCTAAAATCTAAACATAACCCCAAATCTAAACCTAAAATCTAAACCTAACCCCAAATCTAAACCTAAAATCTAAACCTAACCCCAAATCTAAACCTAAAATCTAAACCTAAAAATCTAAACCTAACCCAAATCTAAACCTAAAATCTAAACCTAACCCCAAATCTAAACCTAACCCAAATCTAAACCTAACCCCAAATCTAAACCTAAAATCTAAACCTAACCCCAAATCTAAACCTAAAATCTAAACCTAACCCCAAATCTAAACCTAACCCCAAATCTAAACCTAAAATCTAAACCTAAACCCAAATCTAAACCTAAAATCTAAACCTAAAATCTAAACCTAACCCCAAATCTAAACCTTAAATCTAAACCTAACACCAAATCTAACCTAAATCTAAACCTAACCCAAATCTAAACCTAACCCCAAATCTAAACCTAAAATCTAAACCTAACCCCAAATTTAAACCTAAAATCTAAACCTAACCCAAATCTAAACCTAAAATCTAAACCTAACCCCAAATCTAAACCTAACCCCAAATCTAAACCTAAAATCTAAACCTAACCCCAAATCTAAACCTAAAATCTAAACCTAAAATCTAAACCTAACCCCAAATCTAAACCTAAAATCTAAACCTAACCCCAAATCAACACCTACCCCAAATCTAAACCTAAAATCTAAACCTAACCCCAAATCTAAACCTAAAATCTAAACCTAACTCCAAATCTAAACCTAACCCAAATCTAAACCTAACATCTAAACCTAACCCCAAATCTAAACCTAACCCCAAATCTAAACCTAAAATCTAAACCTAACCCAAATCTAAACCTTACCCCAAATATAAACTAAAATCTAAACTTAACCCCAAATCTAAACCTAAAATCTAACCTAACCCCAAATCTAAACCTAAAATCTAAACCTAACCCCAAATCTACACCTAACCCCAATCTAAACCTAAAATCTAAACCTAACCCCAAATCTAAACCTAAAATCTAAACCTAAAATCTAAACCTAACCCCAAATCTAAACCTAAAATCTAAACCTAACCCAAATCTAAACCTAACCCCAAATCTAAACCTAAATCTAAACCTAACCTAAAATCTAAACCTAACCCCAAATCTAAACCTAAAATCTAACCTAACCCCAATCTAAACCTAACCCCAAATCTAAACCTTAAATCTAAACCTAACCCCAAATCTAAACCTAAAATCTAAACCTAACCCCAAATCTAAACCTAACCCCAAATCTAACCTAAATCTAAACCTAACCCCAAATCTAAACCTAACCCCAAATCTAAACCTAAAATCTAAACCTAACCCCAAATCTAAACCTAAAATCTAAACCTAAAATCTAAACCTAACCCCAAATCTAAACCTAAAATCTAAACCTAACCCCAATTCTAAACCTAACCCCAAATCTAAACCTAACCCCAAATCTAAACCTAAAATCTAAACCTAACCCCAAATCTAAACCTAAAATCTAAACCTAACCTAAAATCTAAACCTAAACCCAAATCTAAACCTAAAATCTAACTAAAATCTAAACCTAACCCCAAATCTAAACCTTAAATCTAAACCTAACCCCAAATCTAAACCTAAAATCTAAACCTAACCCCAAATCTAAACCTAACCCCAAATCTAAACCTAAAATCTAAACCTAACCCCAAATTTAAACCTAAAATCTAAACCTAACCCCAAATCTAAACCTAAAATCTAAACCTAACCCCAAATCTAAACCTAACCCCAAATCTAAACCTAAAATCTAAACCTAACCCAAATCTAAACCTAAAATCTAAACCTAAAATCTAAACCTAACCCCAAATCTAAACCTAAAATCTAAACCTAACCCCAAATCTAAACCTAAAATCTAACCTAAAATCTAAACCTAACCCCAAATCTAACCTAAAATCTAAACCTAACCCCAATTCTAAACCTAACCCAAATCTAAACCTAACCCCAAATCTAAACCTAAAATCTAAACCTAACCCAAATCTAAACCTAAAATCTAAACCTAACCTAAAATCTAAACCTAAACCCAAATCTAAACCTAAATCTAAACCTAAAATCTAAACCTAACCCCAAATCTAAACCTTAAATCTAAACCTAACCCCAAATCTAAACCTAAAATCTAAACCTAACCCCAAATCTAACCTAACCCCAAATCTAAACCTAAATCTAAACCTAACCCCAAATTTAAACCTAAAATCTAAACCTAACCCCAAATCTAAACTAAAATCTAAACCTAACCCCAAATCTAAACCTAACCCCAAATCTAAACCTAAAATCTAAACCTAACCCCAAATCTAAACCTAAAATCTAAACCTAAAATCTAAACCTAACCCCAAATCTAAACCTAAAATCTAAACCTAACCCCAAATCTACACCTAACCCCAAATCTAAACCTAAAATCTAAACCTAACCCCAAATCTAAACCTAAAATCTAAACCTAACTCCAAATCTAAACCTAACCCCAAATCTAAACCTAAAATCTAAACCTAACCCCAAATCTAAACCTAACCCCAAATCTAAACCTAAAATCTAAACCTAACCCCAAATCTAAACCTTACCCCAAATATAAACCTAAAATCTAAACCTAACCCAAATCTAAACCTAAAATCTAAACCTAACCCCAAATCTAAACCTAAAATCTAAACCTAACCCCAAATCTACACCTAACCCCAAATCTAAACCTAAAATCTAAACCTAACCCCAAATCTAAACCTAAAATCTAAACCTAAAATCTAAACCTAACCCCAAATCTAAACCTAAAATCTAAACCTAACCCCAAATCTAAACCTAACCCCAAATGTAAACCTAAAATCTAAACCTAACCCCAAATCTAAACCTAACCCCAAATCTAAACCTAAAATCTAAACCTAACCCCAAATCTAAACCTAAAATCTAAACCTAACCCCAAATCTAAACCTAACCCCAAATCTAAACCTAAAATCTAAACCTAACCCCAAATCTAAACCTAACCCCAAATCTAAACCTTAAATCTAAACCTAACCCCAAATCTAAACCTAAAATCTAAACCTAACCCCAAATCTAAACCTAACTCCAAATCTAAACCTAAAATCTAAACCTAACCCCAAATCTAAACCTAACCCCAAATCTAAACCTAAAATCTAAACCTAACCCCAAATCTAAACCTAAAATCTAAACCTAACCCCAAATCTAAACCTAACCCCAAATCTAAACCTTAAATCTAAACCTAACCCCAAATCTAAACCTAAAATCTAAACCTAACCCCAAATCTAAACCTAACCCCAAATCTAAACCTGAAATCTAAACCTAACCCCAAATCTAAACCTAACCCCAAATCTAAACCTAAAATCTAAACCTAACCCCAAATCTAAACCTAAAATCTAAACCTAAAATCTAAACCTAACCCCAAATCTAAACCATACACCAAATATAAACCTAAAACCTAAACCTAACCCCATATCTAAACCTAAAATCTAAACCTAACCCCAAATCTAAACCTAAAATCTAAACCTAACCCCAAATCTAAACCTAAAATCTAAACCTAATCCCATATCTAAACCTTACCCCAAATATAAACCTAAAATCTAAACATAACCCCAAATCTAAACCTAAAATCTACACCTAACCCCAAATCTAAACCTAAAATCTAAACCTAACCCCAAATCTAAACCTAAAATCTAAACCTAAAATCTAAACCTAACCCCAAATCTAAACCTAAAATCTAAACCTAACCCCAAATCTAAACCTAACCCCAAATCTAAACCTAACCCCAAATCTAAACCTAAAATCTAAACCTAACCCCAAATCTAAACCTAAAATCTAAACCTAACCCCAAATCTAAACCTAACCCCAAATCTAAACCTAAAATCTAAACCTAAACCCAAATCTAAACCTAAAATCTAAACCTAAAATCTAAACCTAACCCCAAATCTAAACCTTAAATCTAAACCTAACCCCAAATCTAAACCTAAAATCTAAACCTAACCCCAAATCTAAACCTAACCCCAAATCTAAACCTAAAATCTAAACCTAACCCCAAATTTAAACCCCAAATCTAAACCTAACCCCAAATATAAACCTAAAACCTAAACCTAACCCCAAATCTAAACCTAACCCCAAATCTAAACCTAAAATCTAAACCTAAACCCAAATCTAAACCTAAAATCTAAACCTAAAATCTAAACCTAACCCCAAATCTAAACCTTAAATCTAAACCTAACCCCAAATCTAAACCTAAAATCTAAACCTAACACCTAATCTAAACCTAAAATCTAAACCTAACTCCAAATCTAAACCTAACCCCAAATCTAAACCTAAAATCTAAACCTAACCCCAAATCTAAACCTAAAATCTAAACCTAACCCCAAATCTACACCTAACCCCAAATCTAAACCTAAAATCTAAACCTAACCCCAAATCTAAACCTAAAATCTAAACCTAACCCCAATTCTAAACCTAACCCCATATCTAAACCTAAAATCTAAACCTAACCCCAAATCTAAACCTAAAATCTAAACCTAACTCCAAATCTAAACCTAACCCCAAATCTAAACCTAAAATCTAAACCTAACTCCAAATCTAAACCTAACCCCAAATCTAAACCTAAAATCTAAACCTAACCGCAAATCTAAACCTAACCCCATATCTAAACGTAAAATCTAAACCTAACCCCAAATCTAAACCTAAAATCTAAACCTAACCCCAATTCTAAACCTAACCCCAAATCTAAACCTAAAATCTAAACCTAACCCCAAATCTAAACATAACCCCAAATATAAACCTGAAATCAAAACCTAACCCCAAATCTAAACCTAAAATCTAAACCTAAAATCTAAACCTAACCCCAAATCTAAACCTAAAATCTAAACCTAACCCCAAATCTAAACCTAACCCCAAATATAAACCTGAAATCTAAACCTAACCCCAAATCTAAACCTAAAATCTAAACCTAACCCCAAATCTAAACCTAACCCCAAATCTAAACCTAAAATCTAAAACTAACCCCAAATCTAAACCTAACCCCAAATCTAAACCTAAAATCTAAACCTAACCCCAAATTTAAACCTAAAATCTAAACCTAACCCCAAATCTAAACCTAAAATCTAAACCTAACCCCAAATCTAAACCTAACCCCAAATCTAAACCTAAAATCTAAACCTAACCCCAAATCTAAACCTAAAATCTAAGCCTAAAATCTAAACCTAACCCCAAATCTAAACCTAAAATCTAAACCTAACCCCAAATCTACACCTAACCCCAAATCTAAACCTAAAATCTAAACCTAACACCTAATCTAAACCTAAAATCTAAACCTAACTCCAAATCTAAACCTAACCCCAAATCTAAACCTAAAATCTAAACCTAACCCCAAATCTAAACCTAACCCCAAATCTAAACCTAAAATCTAAACCTAACCCCAAATCTAAACCTTACCACAAATATAAACCTAAAATCTAAACCTAACCCCAAATCTAAACCTAAAATCTAAACCTAACCCCAAATCTAAACCTAAAATCTAAACCTAACCCCAAATCTACACCTAACCCCAAAACTAAACCTAAAATCTAAACCTAACCCCAAATCTAAACCTAAAATCTAAACCTAACCCCAAATCTAAACCTAACCCCATATCTAAACCTAAAATCTAAACCTAACCCCAAATCTAAACCTAAAATCTAAACCTAACTCCAAATCTAAACCTAACCCCAAATCTAAACCTAAAATCTAAACCTAACTCCAAATCTAAACCTAACCCCAAATCTAAACCTAAAATCTAAACCTAACCCCAAATCTAAACCTTACCCCAAATATAAACCTGAAATCAAAACCTAACCGCAAATCTAAACCTAACCCCATATCTAAACGTAAAATCTAAACCTAACCCCAAATCTAAACCTAAAATCTAAACCTAACCCCAATTCTAAACCTAACCCCAAATCTAAACCTAAAATCTAAACCTAACCCCAAATCTAAACCTTACCCCAAATATAAACCTGAAATCAAAACCTAACCCCAAATCTAAACCTAAAATCTAAACCTAAAATCTAAACCTAACCCCAAATCTAAACCTAAAATCTAAACCTAACCCCAAATCTAAACCTAACCCCAAATATAAACCTGAAATCTAAACCTAACCCCAAATCTAAACCTAAAATATAAACCTAACCCCAAATCTAAACCTAAAATCTAAACCTAAAATCTAAACCTAACCCCAAATCTAAACCTAAAATATAAACCTAACCCCAAATCTAAACCTAAAATCTAAACCTCAAATCTACACCTAACCCCAAATCTAAACCTAAAATCTAAACCTAACCCCAAATCTAAACCTAAAATCTAAACCTAAAATCTAAACCTAACCTAAAATCTAAACCTAACCCCAAATCTAAACCTAAAATCTAAACCTAACCCCAAATCTAAACCTAAAATCTAAACCTAACCCCAAATCTAAACCTAACCCCAAATCTAAACCTTAAATCTAAACCTAACCCCAAATCTAAACCTAAAATCTAAACCTAACGCCAAATCTAAACCTAACCCCAAATCTAAACCTAAAATCTAAACCTAACCCCAAATCTAAACCTAAAATCTAAACCTAACCCCAAATCTAAACCTAACCCCAAATCTAAACCTAAAATCTAAACCTAACCCCAAATCTAAACCTAACCCCAAATCTAAACCTAAAATCTAAACCTAACCCCAAATCTAAACCTAAAATCTAAACCTAAAATCTAAACCTAACCCCAAATCTAAACCTAAAATCTAAACCTAACCCCAAATCTAAACCTAACCCCATATCTAAACCTAAAATCTAAACCTAACCCCAAATCTAAACCTAAAATCTAAACCTAACCCCAAATCTAAACCTAACCCCAAATCTAAACCTAAAATCTAAACCTAACCCCAAATCTAAACCTAAAATCTAAACCTAACCCCAAATCTAAACCTAACCTCAAATCTAAACCTAAAATCTAAACCTAAAATCTAAACCTAACCCCAAATCTAAACATAAAATCTAAACCTAACCCCAAATCTAAACCTAACCCCGAATCTAAACCTAAAATCTAAACCTAAACCCAAATCTAAACATAACCCCAATTCTAAACCTAAAATCTAAACCTAACCCCAAATCTAAACCCAAAATCTAAACCTAACCCCAAATCTAAACCTAACCCCAAATCTAAACCTAAAATCTAAACCTAACCCCAAATCTAAACCTAAAATCTAAACCTAACTCCAAATCTAAACCTAACCCCAAATCTAAACCTAAAATCTAAACCTAACCCCAAATCTAAACCTAACCCCAAATCTAAACCTAAAATCTAAACCTAACCCCAAATCTAAACCTTACCCCAAATATAAACCTAAAATCTAAACCTAACCCCAAATCTAAACCTAAAATCTAAACCTAACCCCAAATCTAAACCTAAAATCTAAACCTAACCCCAAATCTACACCTAACCCCAAATCTAAACCTAAAATCTAAACCTAACCCCAAATCTAAACCTAAAATCTAAACCTAACCCCAATTCTAAACCTAACCCCATATCTAAACCTAAAATCTAAACCTAACCCCAAATCTAAACCTAAAATCTAAACCTAACTCCAAATCTAAACCTAACCCCAAATCTAAACCTAAAATCTAAACCTAACTCCAAATCTAAACCTAACCCCAAATCTAAACCTAAAATCTAAACCTAACCCCAAATCTAAACCTAACCACATATCTAAACGTAAAATCTAAACCTAACCCCAAATCTAAACCTAAAATCTAAACCTAACCCCAATTCTAAACCTAACCCCAAATCTAAACCTAAAATCTAAACCTAACCCCAAATCTAAACCTTACCCCAAATATAAACCTGAAATCTAAACCTAACCCCAAATCTAAACCTAAAATCTAAACCTAACCCCAAATCTAAACCTAACCCCAAATCTAACCCCAAATCTAAACCTAACCCCAAATCTAAACCTAACCCCAAATATAAACCTGAAATCTAAAACTAACCCCAAATCTAAACCTAAAATATAAACCTAACCCCAAATCTAAACCTAAAATCTAAACCTAAAATCTAAACCTAACCCCAAATCTAAACCTAAAATATAAACCTAACCCCAAATCTAAACCTAAAATCTAAACCTAACCCCAAATCTAAACCTAAAATCTAAACCTAACCCCAAATCTAAACCTAAAATCTAAACCTAAAATCTAAACCTAACCTAAAATCTAAACCTAACCCCA
Organism: Patagioenas fasciata; assembly: GCF_037038585.1. Classification (NCBI taxonomy): domain Eukaryota; kingdom Metazoa; phylum Chordata; class Aves; order Columbiformes; family Columbidae; genus Patagioenas; species Patagioenas fasciata. The sequence continues at coordinate 419,421 of NW_027288782.1, read as the reverse complement.
AATCTAAACCTAAAATCTAAACCTAACCCCAAATCTAAACCTAAAATCTAAACCTAACCCCAAATCTAAACCTAACCCCAAATCTAAACCTTAAATCTAAACCTAACCCCAAATCTAAACCTAAAATCTAAACCTAACCCCAAATCTAAACCTAACCCCAAATCTAAACCTAAAATCTAAACCTAACCCCAAATCTAAACCTAAAATCTAAACCTAACCCCAAATCTAAACCTAACCCCAAATCTAAACCTAAAATCTAAACCTAACCCCAAATCTAAACCTAACCCCAAATCTAAACCTAAAATCTAAACCTAACCCCAAATCTAAACCTAAAATCTAAACCTAAAATCTAAACCTAACCCCAAATCTAAACCTAAAATCTAAACCTAACCCCAAATCTAAACCTAACCCCATATCTAAACCTAAAATCTAAACCTAACCCCAAATCTAAACCTAAAATCTAAACCTAACCCCAAATCTAAACCTAAAATCTAAACCTAACCCCAAATCTAAACCTAACCCCAAATCTAAACCTTAAATCTAAACCTAACCCCAAATCTAAACCTAAAATCTAAACCTAACCCCAAATCTAAACCTAACCCCAAATCTAAACCTAAAATCTAAACCTAACCCCAAATCTAAACCTAACCCCAAATCTAAACCTAAAATCTAAACCTAACCCCAAATCTAAACCTAAAATCTAAACCTAACCCCAAATCGAAACCTAACCCCAAATCTAAACCTGAAATCTAAACCTAACCCCAAATCTAAACATAACCCCAAATCTAAACCTAAAATATAAACCTAACCCCAAATCTAAACCTAAAATCTAAACCTAAAATCTAAACCTAACCCCAAATCTAAACCTAAAATCTAAACCTAACCCCAAATCTAAACCTAAAATCTAAACCTAAAATCTAAACCTAACCCCAAATCTAAACCTAAAATCTAAACCTAACCCCAAATCTAAACCTAACCCCAAATCTAAACCTAAAATCTAAACCTAATCCCAAATCTAAACCTTACCCCAAATACAAACCTAAAATCTAAACATAAACCCAAATCTAAACCTAAAATCTAAACCTAACCCCAAATCTAAACCTAAAATCTAAACCTAACCCCAAATCTAAACCTAAAATCTAAACCTAAAATCTAAACCTAACCCCAAATCTAAACCTAAAATCTAAACCTAACCCCAAATCTAAACCTAACCCCAAATCTAAACCTAAACCCCAAATCTAAACCTAAAATCTAAACCTAACCCCAAATCTAAACCTAACCCCAAATCTAAACCTTAAATCTAAACCTAACCCCAAATCTAAACCTAAAATCTAAACCTAACCCCAAATCTAAACCTAACCCCAAATCTAAACCTAAAATCTAAACCTAACCCCAAATTTAAACCTAAAATCTAAACCTAACCCAAATCTAAACCTAAAATCTAAACCTAACCCCAAATCTAAACCTAACCCCAAATCTAAACCTAACATCTAAACCTAACCCCAAATCTAAACCTAAAATCTAAACCTAAAATATAAACTTAAACCCAAATCTAAACCTAAAATCTAAACCTAACCCCAAATCTAAACCGAACCCCAAATCTAAACCTAAAATCTAAACCTAACCCCAAATCTACACCTAAAATCTAAACCTAACCCCAAATCTAAACCTAAAATCTAAACCTAACTCCAAATCTAAACCTAACCCCGAATCTAAACCTAAAATCTAAACCTAACCCCAAATCTAAACCTAACCCCATATCTAAACCTAAAATCTAAACCTAACCCCAAATCTAAACCTAAAATCTAAACCTAACCCCAAATCTAAACCTAACCCCAAATCTAAACCTTACCCCAAATATAAACCTAAAATCTAAACCTAACCCCAAATCTAAACCTAACATCTAAACCTAACCCCAAATCTAAACCTAAAATCTAAACCTAACCCCAAATCTAAACCTAAAATCTAAACCTAAAATCTAAACCTAACCCCAAATCTAAACCTAAAATCTAAACCTAACCCCAAATCTAAACCTAACCCCAAATCTAAACCTAAAATCTAAACCTAACCCCAAATCTACACCTAACCCCAAATCTAAACCTAAAATCTAAACCTAACCCCAAATCTAAACCTAAAATCTAAACCTAACCCCAAATCTAAACCGAAAATCTAAACCTAACTCCAAATCTAAACCTAACCCCAAATCTAAACCTAAAATCTAAACCTAACTCCAAATCTAAACCTAACCCCAAATCTAAACCTAAAATCTAAACCTAACCCCAAATCTAAACCTAACCCCATATCTAAACCTAAAATCTAAACCTAACCCCAAATCTAAACCTAAAATCTAAACCTAACCCCAAATCTAAACCTAAAATCTAAACCTAACCCCAAATCTAAACCTAACCCCAAATATAAACCTGAAATCTAAACCTAACCCCAAATCTAAACCTAACCCCAAATCTAAACCTAAAATCTAAACCTAACCCCAAATCTAAACCTAAAATCTAAACCTAACGCCAAATCTAAACCTAACCCCAAATCTAAACCTAAAATCTAAACCTAACCCCAAATCTAAACCTAACCCCAAATCTAAACCTAAAATCTAAACCTAACCCCAAATCTAAACCTAAAATCTAAACCTAACCCCAAATCTAAACCTAACCCCAAATCTAAACTTTAAATCTAAACCTAACCCCAAATCTAAACCTAAAATCTAAACCTAACCCCAAATCTAAACCTAACCCCAAATCTAAACCTAAAATCTAAACCTAACCCCAAATCTAAACCTAACCCCAAATCTAAACCTAAAATCTAAACCTAACCCCAAATCTAAACCTAAAATCTAAACCTAACCCCAAATCTAAACCTAACCCCAAATCTAAACCTGAAATCTAAACCTAACCCCAAATCTAAACCTAACCCCAAATCTAAACCTAAAATCTAAACCTAACCCCAAATCTAAACCTAAAATCTAAACCTAAAATCTAAACCTAACCCCAAATCTAAACCTAAAATCTAAACCTAACCCCAAATCTAAACCTAACCCCATATCTAAACCTAAAATCTAAACCTAACCCCAAATCTAAACCTAAAATCTAAACCTAACCCCAAATCTAAACCTAACCCCAAATCTAAACCTAAAATCTAAACCTAATCCCAAATCTAAACCTTACCCCAAATACAAACCTAAAATCTAAACATAACCCCAAATCTAAACCTAAAATCTAAACCTAACCCCAAATCTAAACCTAAAATCTAAACCTAAAATCTAAACCTAACCCCAAATCTAAACCTAAAATCTAAACCTAACCCCAATTCTAAACCTAACACCAAATCTAAACCTAACCCCAAATCTAAACCTAAAATCTAAACCTAACCCCAAATCTAAACCTAAAATCTAAACCTAACCCCAAATCTAAACCTAACCCCAAATCTAAACCTAAAATCTAAACCTAAACCCAAATCTAAACCTAAAATCTAAACCTAAAATCTAAACCTAACCCCAAATCTAAACCTTAAATCTAAACCTAACCCCAAATCTAAACCTAAAATCTAAACCTAACCCCAAATCTAAACCTAAAATCTAAACCTAACCCCAAATCTAAACCTAACCCCAAATCTAAACCTAAAATCTAAACCTAACCCCAAATTTAAATCTAAAATCTAAACCTAACCCCAAATCTAAACCTAAAATCTAAACCTAACCCCAAATCTAAACCTTACCCCAAATATAAACCTAAAATCTAAACCTAACCCCAAATCTAAACCTAAAATCTAAACCTAACCCAAATCTACACCTAACCCCAAATCTAAACCTAAAATCTAAACCTAAACCCAAATCTAAACCTAAAATCTAAACCTAACTCCAAATCTAAACCTAACCCCAAATCTAAACCTAAAATCTAAACCTAACCCCAAATCTAAACCTAAAATCTAAACCTAACTCCAAATCTAAACCTAACCCCAAATCTAAACCTAAAATCTAAACCTAACTCCAAATCTAAACCTACCCCAAATCTAAACCTAAAATCTAAACCTAACCCCAAATCTAAACCTAACCCCATATCTAAACCTAAAATCTAAACCTAACCCCAAATCTAAACCTAAAATCTAAACCTAACCCCAAATCTAAACCTAACCCCAAATCTAAACCTAAAATCTAAACCTAACCCCAAATCTAAACCTAACCCCAAATCTAAACCTAAAATCTAAACCTAACCCCAAATCTAAACCTAAAATCTAAACCTAACCCCAAATCTAAACCTAACCCCAAATCTAAACCTTAAATCTAAACCTAACCCCAAATCTAAACCTAAAATCTAAACCTAACCCCAAATCTAAACCTAACCCCAAATCTAAACCTAAAATCTAAACCTAACCCCAAATCTAAACCTAACCCCAAATCTAAACCTAAAATCTAAACCTAACCCCAAATCTAAACCTAAAATCTAAACCTAACCCCAAATCTAAACCTAACCCCAAATCTAAACCTGAAATCTAAACCTAACCCCAAATCTAAACCTAACCCCAAATCTAAACCTAAAATCTAAACCTAACCCCAAATCTAAACCTAAAATCTAAACCTAAAATCTAAACCTAACCCCAAATCTAAACCTAAAATCTAAACCTAACCCCAAATCTAAACCTAACCCCATATCTAAACCTAAAATCTAAACCTAACCCCAAATCTAAACCTAAAATCTAAACCTAACCCCAAATCTAAACCTAACCCCAAATCTAAACCTAAAATCTAAACCTAATCCCAAATCTAAACCTTACCCCAAATACAAACCTTAAATCTAAACATAACCCCAAATCTAAACCTAAAATCTAAACCTAACCCCAAATCTAAACCTAAAATCTAAACCTAAAATCTAAACCTAACCCCAAATCTAAACCTAAAATCTAAACCTAACCCCAATTCTAAACCTAACACCAAATCTAAACCTAACCCCAAATCTAAACCTAAAATCTAAACCTAACCCCAAATCTAAACCTAAAATCTAAACCTAACCCCAAATCTAAACCTAACCCCAAATCTAAACCTAAAATCTAAACCTAAACCCAAATCTAAACCTAAAATCTAAACCTAAAATCTAAACCTAACCCCAAATCTAAACCTTAAATCTAAACCTAACCCCAAATCTAAACCTAAAATCTAAACCTAACCCCAAATCTAAACCTAAAATCTAAACCTAACCCCAAATCTAAACCTAACCCCAAATCTAAACCTAAAATCTAAACCTAACCCCAAATTTAAATCTAAAATCTAAACCTAACCCCAAATCTAAACCTAAAATCTAAACCTAACCCCAAATCTAAACCTTACCCCAAATATAAACCTAAAATCTAAACCTAACCCCAAATCTAAACCTAAAATCTAAACCTAACCCCAAATCTACACCTAACCCCAAATCTAAACCTAAAATCTAAACCTAAACCCAAATCTAAACCTAAAATCTAAACATAACTCCAAATCTAAACCTAACCCCAAATCTAAACCTAAAATCTAAACCTAACCCCAAATCTAAACCTAAAATCTAAACCTAACCCCAAATCTAAACCTAAAATCTAAACCTAACTCCAAATCTAAACCTAACCCCAAATCTAAACCTAAAATCTAAACCTAACTCCAAATCTAAACCTAACCCCAAATCTAAACCTAAAATCTAAACCTAACCCCAAATCTAAACCTAACCCCATATCTAAACCTAAAATCTAAACCTAACCCCAAATCTAAACCTAAAATCTAAACCTAACCCCAAATCTAAACCTAACCCCAAATATAAACCTGAAATCTAAACCTAATCCCAAATCTAAACCTAAAATATAAACCTAAAATCTAAACCTAACCCCAAATCTAAACCTAAAATCTAAACCTAACCCCAAATCTAAACCTAACCCCAAATCTAAACCTAAAATCTAAACCTAACCCCAAATCTAAACCTAACCCCAAATCTAAACCTAAAATCTAAACCTAACCCCAAATCTAAACCTAAAATCTAAACCTAACCCCAAATCTAAACCTAACCCCAAATCTAAACCTAAAATCTAAACCTAACCCCAAATCTAAACCTAAAATCTAAACCTAACCCCAAATCTAAACCTAACCCCAAATCTAAACCTAAAATCTAAACCTAACCCCAAATCTAAACCTAACCCCAAATCTAAACCTAAAATCTAAACCTAACCCCAAATCTAAACCTAAAATCTAAACCTAACCCCAAATCTAAACCTAACCCCAAATCTAAACCTGAAATCTAAACCTAACCCCAAATCTAAACCTAACCCCAAATCTAAACCTAAAATCTAAACCTAACCCCAAATCTAAACCTAAAATCTAAACCTAACCCCAAATCTAAACCTAACCCCATATCTAAACCTAAAATCTAAACCTAACCCCAAATCTAAACCTAAAATCTAAACCTAACCCCAAATCTAAACCTAACCCCAAATCTAAACCTAAAATCTAAACCTAATCCCAAATCTAAACCTTACCCCAAATACAAACCTAAAATCTAAACATAACCCCAAATCTAAACCTAAAATCTAAACCTAACCCCAAATCTAAACCTTACCCCAAATACAAACCTAAAATCTAAACATAACCCCAAATCTAAACCTAAAATCTAAACCTAACCCCAAATCTAAACCTAAAATCTAAACCTAAAATCTAAACCTAACCCCAAATCTAAACCTAAAATCTAAACCTAACCCCAATTCTAAACCTAACCCCAAATCTAAACCTAACCCCAAATCTAAACCTAAAATCTAAACCTAACCCCAAATCTAAACCTAAAATCTAAACCTAACCCCAAATCTAAACCTAACCCCAAATCTAAACCTAAAATCTAAACCTAAACCCAAATCTAAACCTAAAATCTAAACCTAAAATCTAAACCTAACCCCAAATCTAAACCTTAAATCTAAACCTAACCCCAAATCTAAACCTAAAATCTAAACCTAACCCCAAATCTAAACCTAACCCCAAATCTAAACCTAAAATCTAAACCTAACCCCAAATTTAAATCTAAAATCTAAACCTAACCCCAAATCTAAACCTAAAATCTAAACCTAACCCCAAATCTAAACCTTACCCCAAATATAAACCTAAAATCTAAACCTAACCCCAAATCTAAACCTAAAATCTAAACCTAAAATCTAAACCTAACCCCAAATCTAAACCTAAAATCTAAACCTAACCCCAAATCTACACCTAACCCCAAATCTAAACCTAAAATCTAAACCTAACCCCAAATCTAAACCTAAAATCTAAACTAACTCCAAATCTAAACCTAACCCCAAATCTAAACCTAAAATCTAAACCTAACCCCAAATCTAAACCTAAAATCTAAACCTAACTCCAAATCTAAACCTAACCCCAAATCTAAACCTAAAATCTAAACCTAACTCCAAATCTAAACCTAACCCCAAATCTAAACCTAAAATCTAAACCTAACCCCAAATCTAAACCTAACCCCATATCTAAACCTAAAATCTAAACCTAACCCCAAATCTAAACCTAAAATCTAAACCTAACCCCAAATCTAAACCTAAAATCTAAACCTAACCCCAAATCTAAACCTAACCCCAAATATAAACCTGAAATCTAAACCTAACCCCAAATCTAAACCTAAAATATAAACCTAAAATCTAAACCTAACCCCAAATCTAAACCTAAAATCTAAACCTAACCCCAAATCTAAACCTAACCCCAAATCTAAACCTAAAATCTAAACCTAACCCCAAATCTAAACCTAACCCCAAATCTAAACCTAAAATCTAAACCTAACCCCAAATCTAAACCTAAAATCTAAACCTAACCCCAAATCTAAACCTAACCCCAAATCTAAACCTTAAATCTAAACCTAACCCCAAATCTAAACCTAAAATCTAAACCTAACCCCAAATCTAAACCTAACCCCAAATCTAAACCTAAAATCTAAACCTAACCCCAAATCTAAACCTAACCCCAAATCTAAACCTAAAATCTAAACCTAACCCCAAATCTAAACCTAAAATCTAAACCTAACCCCAAATCTAAACCTAACCCCAAATCTAAACCTGAAATCTAAACCTAACCCCAAATCTAAACCTAACCCCAAATCTAAACCTAAAATCTAAACCTAACCCCAAATCTAAACCTAAAATCTAAACCTAAAATCTAAACCTAACCCCAAATCTAAACCTAAAATCTAAACCTAACCCCAAATCTAAACCTAACCCCAAATCTAAACCTAAAATCTAAACCTAACCCCAAATCTAAACCTAAAATCTAAACCTAACCCCAAATCTAAACCTAACCCCAAATCTAAACCTAAAATCTAAACCTAATCCCAAATCTAAACCTTACCCCAAATACAAACCTAAAATCTAAACATAACCCCAAATCTAAACCTAAAATCTAAACCTAACCCCAAATCTAAACCTAAAATCTAAACCTAAAATCTAAACCTAACCCCAAATCTAAACCTAAAATCTAAACCTAACCCCAATTCTAAACCTAACCCCAAATCTAAACCTAACCCCAAATCTAAACCTAAAATCTAAACCTAACCCCAAATCTAAACCTAAAATCTAAACCTAACCCCAAATCTAAACTAACCCCAAATCTAAACCTAAAATCTAAACCTAAACCCAAATCTAAACCTAAAATCTAAACCTAAAATCTAAACCTAACCCCAAATCTAAACCTTAAATCTAAACCTAACCCCAAATCTAAACCTAAAATCTAAACCTAACCCCAAATCTAAACCTAACCCCAAATCTAAACCTAAAATCTAAACCTAACCCCAAATTTAAATCTAAAATCTAAACCTAACCCCAAATCTAAACCTAAAATCTAAACCTAACCCCAAATCTAAACCTTACCCCAAATATAAACCTAAAATCTAAACCTAACCCCAAATCTAAACCTAAAATCTAAACCTAAAATCTAAACCTAACCCCAAATCTAAACCTAAAATCTAAACCTAACCCCAAATCTACACCTAACCCCAAATCTAAACCTAAAATCTAAACCTAACCCCAAATCTAAACCTAAAATCTAAACCTAACTCCAAATCTAAACCTAACCCCAAATCTAAACCTAAAATCTAAACCTAACCCCAAATCTAAACCTAACCCCAAATCTAAACCTAAAATCTAAACCTAACCCCAAATCTAAACCTTACCCCAAATATAAACCTAAAATCTAAACCTAACCCCAAATCTAAACCTAAAATCTAAACCTAACCCCAAATCTAAACCTAAAATCTAAACCTAACCCCAAATCTACACCTAACCCCAAATCTAAACCTAAAATCTAAACCTAACCCCAAATCTAAACCTAAAATCTAAACCTAAAATCTAAACCTAACCCCAAATCTAAACCTAAAATCTAAACCTAACCCCAAATCTAAACCTAACCCCAAATCTAAACCTAAAATCTAAACCTAACCCCAAATCTAAACCTAACCCCAAATCTAAACCTAAAATCTAAACCTAATCCCAAATCTAAACCTTACCCCAAATACAAACCTAAAATCTAAACATAACCCCAAATCTAAACCTAAAATCTAAACCTAACCCCAAATCTAAACCTAAAATCTAAACCTAACCCCAAATCTAAACCTAAAATCTAAACCTAACCCCAAATCTAAACCTAAAATCTAAACCTAAAATCTAAACCTAACCCCAAATCTAAACCTAAAATCTAAACCTAACCCCAAATCTAAACCTAACCCCAAATCTAAACCTAACCCCAAATCTAAACCTAAAATCTAAACCTAACCCCAAATCTAAACCTAACCCCAAATCTAAACCTAAAATCTAAACCTAAACCCAAATCTAAACCTAAAATCTCTAACCTAAAATCTAAACCTAACCCCAAATCTAAACCTTAAATCTAAACCTAACCCCAAATCTAAACCTAAAATCTAAACCTAACCCCAAATCTAAACCTAACCCCAAATCTAAACCTAAAATCTAAACCTAACCCCAAATTTAAACCTAAAATCTAAACCTAACCCCAAATCTAAACCTAAAATCTAAACCTAACCCCAAATCTAAACCTAACCCCAAATCTAAACCTAAAATCTAAACCTAACCCCAAATCTAAACCTAAAATCTAAACCTAAAATCTAAACCTAACCCCAAATCTAAACCTAAAATCTAAACCTAACCCCAAATCTACACCTAACCCCAAATCTAAACCTAAAATCTAAACCTAACCCCAAATCTAAACCTAAAATCTAAACCTAACTCCAAATCTAAACCTAACCCCAAATCTAAACCTAAAATCTAAACCTAACCCCAAATCTAAACCTAACCCCAAATCTAAACCTAAAATCTAAACCTAACCCCAAATCTAAACCTTACCCCAAATATAAACCTAAAATCTAAACTTAACCCCAAATCTAAACCTAAAATCTAAACCTAACCCCAAATCTAAACCTAAAATCTAAACCTAACCCCAAATCTACACCTAACCCCAAATCTAAACCTAAAATCTAAACCTAACCCCAAATCTAAACCTAAAATCTAAACCTAACCCCAAATCTAAACCTAACCCCAAATCTAAACCTAAAATCTAAACCTAACCTAAAATCTAAACCTAACCCCAAATCTAAACCTAAAATCTAAACCTAACCCCAAATCTAAACCTAAAATCTAAACCTAACCCCAAATCTAAACCTAACCCCAAATCTAAACCTTAAATCTAAACCTAACCCCAAATCTAAACCTAAAATCTAAACCTAACCCCAAATCTAAACCTAACCCCAAATCTAAACCTAAAATCTAAACCTAACCCCAAATCTAAACCTAACCCCAAATCTAAACCTAAAATCTAAACCTAACCCCAAATCTAAACCTAAAATCTAAACCTAACCCCAAATCTAAACCTAACCCCAAATCTAAACCTTAAATCTAAACCTAACCCCAAATCTAAACCTAAAATCTAAACCTAACCCCAAATCTAAACCTAACCCCAAATCTAAACCTGAAATCTAAACCTAACCCCAAATCTAAACCTAACCCCAAATCTAAACCTAAAATCTAAACCTAACCCCAAATCTAAACCTAAAATCTAAACCTAAAATCTAAACCTAACCCCAAATCTAAACCTTACACCAAATATAAACCTAAAACCTAAACCTAACCCCATATCTAAACCTAAAATCTAAACCTAACCCCAAATCTAAACCTAAAATCTAAACCTAACCCCAAATCTAAACCTAAAATCTAAACCTAATCCCATATCTAAACCTTACCCCAAATATAAACCTAAAATCTAAACATAACCCCAAATCTAAACCTAAAATCTACACCTAACCCCAAATCTAAACCTAAAATCTAAACCTAACCCCAAATCTAAACCTAAAATCTAAACCTAAAATCTAAACCTAACCCCAAATCTAAACCTAAAATCTAAACCTAACCCCAAATCTAAACCTAACCCCAAATCTAAACCTAACCCCAAATCTAAACCTAAAATCTAAACCTAACCCCAAATCTAAACCTAAAATCTAAACCTAACCCCAAATCTAAACCTAACCCCAAATCTAAACCTAAAATCTAAACCTAAAATCTAAACCTAAAATCTAAACCTAAAATCTAAACCTAACCCCAAATCTAAAGCTAAAATCTAAGCCTAAAATCTAAACCTAACCCCAAATCTAAACCTAAAATCTAAACCTAACCCCAAATCTACACCTAACCCCAAATCTAAACCTAAAATCTAAACCTAACACCTAATCTAAACCTAAAATCTAAACCTAATTCCAAATCTAAACCTAACCCCAAATCTAAACCTAAAATCTAAACCTAATCCCAAATCTAAACCTAACCCCAAATCTAAACCTAAAATCTAAACCTAACCCCAAATCTAAACCTAAAATCTAAACCTAACCCCAAATCTAAACCTAAAATCTAAACCTAACCCCAAATCTACACCTAACCCCAAATCTTAACCCCAAATCTACACCTAACCCCAAATCTAAACCTAAAATCTAAACCTAACCCCAAATCTAAACCTAAAATCTAAACCTAACCCCAATTCTAAACCTAACCCCATATCTAAACCTAAAATCTAAACCTAACCCCAAATCTAAACCTAAAATCTAAACCTAACTCCAAATCTAAACCTAACCCCAAATCTAAACCTAAAATCTAAACCTAACTCCAAATCTAAACCTAACCCCAAATCTAAACCTAAAATCTAAACCTAACCGCAAATCTAAACCTAACCCCATATCTAAACGTAAAATCTAAACCTAACCCCAAATCTAAACCTAAAATCTAAACCTAACCCCAATTCTAAACCTAACCCCAAATCTAAACCTAAAATCTAAACCTAACCCCAAACTAAACATAACCCCAAATATAAACCTGAAATCAAAACCTAACCCCAAATCTAAACCTAAAATCTAAACCTAAAATCTAAACCTAACCCCAAATCTAAACCTAAAATCTAAACCTAACCCCAAATCTAAACCTAACCCCAAATCTAAACCTAAAATCTAAACCTAACCCCAAATCTAAACCTAACCCCAAATCTAAACCTAAAATCTAAACCTAACCCCAAATCTAAACCTAACCCCAAATCTAAACCTAAAATCTAAACCTAACCCCAAATTTAAACCTAAAATCTAAACCTAACCCCAAATCTAAACCTAAAATCTAAACCTAACCCCAAATCTAAACCTAACCCCAAATCTAAACCTAAAATCTAAACCTAACCCCAAATCTAAACCTAAAATCTAAGCCTAAAATCTAAACCTAACCCCAAATCTAAACCTAAAATCTAAACCTAACCCCAAATCTACACCTAACCCCAAATCTAAACCTAAAATCTAAACCTAACACCTAATCTAAACCTAAAATCTAAACCTAACTCCAAATCTAAACCTAACCCCAAATCTAAACCTAAAATCTAAACCTAACCCCAAATCTAAACCTAACCCCAAATCTAAACCTAAAATCTAAACCTAACCCCAAATCTAAACCTTACCCCAAATATAAACCTAAAATCTAAACCTAACCCCAAATCTAAACCTAAAATCTAAACCTAACCCCAAATCTAAACCTAAAATCTAAACCTAACCCCAAATCTACACCTAACCCCAAATCTAAACCTAAAATCTAAACGTAACCCCAAATCTAAACCTAAAATCTAAACCTAACCCCAATTCTAAACCTAACCCCATATCTAAACCTAAAATCTAAACCTAACCCCAAATCTAAACCTAAAATCTAAACCTAACTCCAAATCTAAACCTAACCCCAAATCTAAACCTAAAATCTAAACCTAACTCCAAATCTAAACCTAACCCCAAATCTAAACCTAAAATCTAAACCTAACCGCAAATCTAAACCTAAAACCATATCTAAACGTAAAATCTAAACCTAACCCCAAATCTAAACCTAAAATCTAAACCTAACCCCAATTCTAAACCTAACCCCAAATCTAAACCTAAAATCTAAACCTAACCCCAAATCTAAACCTTACCCCAAATATAAACCTGAAATCAAAACCAAACCCCAAATCTAAACCTAAAATCTAAACCTAAAATCTAAACCTAACCCCAAATCTAAACCTAAAATCTAAACCTAACCCCAAATCTAAACCTAACCCCAAATATAAACCTGAAATCTAAACCTAAACCCAAATCTAAACCTAAAATCTAAACATAACCCCAAATCTAAACCTAAAATATAAACCTAACCCCAAATCTAAACCTAAAATCTAAACCTCAAATCTACACCTAACCCCAAATCTAAACCTAAAATCTAAACCTAACCCCAAATCTAAACCTAAAATCTAAACCTAAAATCTAAACCTAACCTAAAATCTAAACCTAACCCCAAATCTAAACCTAAAATCTAAACCTAACCCCAAATCTAAACCTAAAATCTAAACCTAACCCCAAATCTAAACCTAACCCCAAATCTAAACCTTAAATCTAAACCTAACCCCAAATCTAAACCTAAAATCTAAACCTAACCCCAAATCTAAACCTAACCCCAAATCTAAACCTAAAATCTAAACCTAACCCCAAATCTAAACCTAAAATCTAAACCTAACCCCAAATCTAAACCTAACCCCAAATCTAAACCTAAAATCTAAACCTAACCCCAAATCTAAACCTAACCCCAAATCTAAACCTAAAATCTAAACCTAACCCCAAATCTAAACCTAAAATCTAAACCTAAAATCTAAACCTAACCCCAAATCTAAACCTAAAATCTAAACCTAACCCCAAATCTAAACCTAACCCCAAATCTAAACCTAACCCCAAATCTAAACCTAAAATCTAAACCTAAAATCTAAACCTAAAATCTAAACCTAAAATCTAAACCTAACCCCAAATCTAAAGCTAAAATCTAAGCCTAAAATCTAAACCTAACCCCAAATCTAAACCTAAAATCTAAACCTAACCCCAAATCTACACCTAACCCCAAATCTAAACCTAAAATCTAAACCTAACACCTAATCTAAACCTAAAATCTAAACCTAATTCCAAATCTAAACCTAACCCCAAATCTAAACCTAAAATCTAAACCTAATCCCAAATCTAAACCTAACCCCAAATCTAAACCTAAAATCTAAACCTAACCCCAAATCTAAACCTAAAATCTAAACCTAACCCCAAATCTAAACCTAAAATCTAAACCTAACCCCAAATCTACACCTAACCCCAAATCTTAACCCCAAATCTACACCTAACCCCAAATCTAAACCTAAAATCTAAACCTAACCCCAAATCTAAACCTAAAATCTAAACCTAACCCCAATTCTAAACCTAACCCCATATCTAAACCTAAAATCTAAACCTAACCCCAAATCTAAACCTAAAATCTAAACCTAACTCCAAATCTAAACCTAACCCCAAATCTAAACCTAAAATCTAAACCTAACTCCAAATCTAAACCTAACCCCAAATCTAAACCTAAAATCTAAACCTAACCGCAAATCTAAACCTAACCCCATATCTAAACGTAAAATCTAAACCTAACCCCAAATCTAAACCTAAAATCTAAACCTAACCCCAATTCTAAACCTAACCCCAAATCTAAACCTAAAATCTAAACCTAACCCCAAACTAAACATAACCCCAAATATAAACCTGAAATCAAAACCTAACCCCAAATCTAAACCTAAAATCTAAACCTAAAATCTAAACCTAACCCCAAATCTAAACCTAAAATCTAAACCTAACCCCAAATCTAAACCTAACCCCAAATCTAAACCTAAAATCTAAACCTAACCCCAAATCTAAACCTAACCCCAAATCTAAACCTAAAATCTAAACCTAACCCCAAATCTAAACCTAACCCCAAATCTAAACCTAAAATCTAAACCTAACCCCAAATTTAAACCTAAAATCTAAACCTAACCCCAAATCTAAACCTAAAATCTAAACCTAACCCCAAATCTAAACCTAACCCCAAATCTAAACCTAAAATCTAAACCTAACCCCAAATCTAAACCTAAAATCTAAGCCTAAAATCTAAACCTAACCCCAAATCTAAACCTAAAATCTAAACCTAACCCCAAATCTACACCTAACCCCAAATCTAAACCTAAAATCTAAACCTAACACCTAATCTAAACCTAAAATCTAAACCTAACTCCAAATCTAAACCTAACCCCAAATCTAAACCTAAAATCTAAACCTAACCCCAAATCTAAACCTAACCCCAAATCTAAACCTAAAATCTAAACCTAACCCCAAATCTAAACCTTACCCCAAATATAAACCTAAAATCTAAACCTAACCCCAAATCTAAACCTAAAATCTAAACCTAACCCCAAATCTAAACCTAAAATCTAAACCTAACCCCAAATCTACACCTAACCCCAAATCTAAACCTAAAATCTAAACGTAACCCCAAATCTAAACCTAAAATCTAAACCTAACCCCAATTCTAAACCTAACCCCATATCTAAACCTAAAATCTAAACCTAACCCCAAATCTAAACCTAAAATCTAAACCTAACTCCAAATCTAAACCTAAACCCAAATCTAAACCTAAAATCTAAACCTAACTCCAAATCTAAACCTAACCCCAAATCTAAACCTAAAATCTAAACCTAACCGCAAATCTAAACCTAAAACCATATCTAAACGTAAAATCTAAACCTAACCCCAAATCTAAACCTAAAATCTAAACCTAACCCCAATTCTAAACCTAACCCCAAATCTAAACCTAAAATCTAAACCTAACCCCAAATCTAAACCTTACCCCAAATATAAACCTGAAATCAAAACCAAACCCCAAATCTAAACCTAAAATCTAAACCTAAAATCTAAACCTAACCCCAAATCTAAACCTAAAATCTAAACCTAACCCCAAATCTAAACCTAACCCCAAATATAAACCTGAAATCTAAACCTAAACCCAAATCTAAACCTAAAATATAAACCTAACCCCAAATCTAAACCTAAAATCTAAACCTAAAATCTAAACATAACCCCAAATCTAAACCTAAAATATAAACCTAACCCCAAATCTAAACCTAAAATCTAAACCTCAAATCTACACCTAACCCCAAATCTAAACCTAAAATCTAAACCTAACCCCAAATCTAAACCTAAAATCTAAACCTAAAATCTAAACCTAACCTAAAATCTAAACCTAACCCCAAATCTAAACCTAAAATCTAAACCTAACCCCAAATCTAAACCTAAAATCTAAACCTAACCCCAAATCTAAACCTAACCCCAAATCTAAACCTTAAATCTAAACCTAACCCCAAATCTAAACCTAAAATCTAAACCTAACCCCAAATCTAAACCTAACCCCAAATCTAAACCTAAAATCTAAACCTAACCCCAAATCTAAACCTAAAATCTAAACCTAACCCCAAATCTAAACCTAACCCCAAATCTAAACCTAAAATCTAAACCTAACCCCAAATCTAAACCTAACCCCAAATCTAAACCTAAAATCTAAACCTAACCCCAAATCTAAACCTAAAATCTAAACCTAAAATCTAAACCTAACCCCAAATCTAAACCTAAAATCTAAACCTAACCCCAAATCTAAACCTAACCCCATATCTAAACCTAAAATCTAAACCTAACCCCAAATCTAAACCTAAAATCTAAACCTAACCCCAAATCTAAACCTAACCCCAAATCTAAACCTAAAATCTAAACCTAATCCCAAATCTAAACCTTACCCCAAATATAAACCTAAAATCTAAACATAACCCCAAATTTAAACCTAAAATCTAAACCTAACCCCAAATCTAAACCTAACATCTAAACCTAACCCCAAATCTAAACCTAAAATCTAAACCTAAAATCTAAACCTAACCCCAAATCTAAACCTAAAATCTAAACCTAACCGCAAATCTAAACCTAACCTCAAATCTAAACCTAAAATCTAAACCTAAAATCTAAACCTAACCCCAAATCTAAACCTAAAATCTAAACCTAACCCCAAATCTAAACCTAACCCCGAATCTAAACCTAAAATCTAAACCTAAACCCAAATCTAAACCTAACCCCAAATCTAAACCTAAAATCTAAACCTAAACCCAAATCTAAACCCAAAATCTAAACCTAACCCCAAATCTAAACCTAACCCCAAATCTAAACCTAAAATCTAAACCTAACCCCAAATCTAAACCTAAAATCTAAACCTAACTCCAAATCTAAACCTAACCCCAAATCTAAACCTAAAATCTAAACCTAACCCCAAATCTAAACCTAACCCCAAATCTAAACCTAAAATCTAAACCTAACCCCAAATCTAAACCTTACCCCAAATATAAACCTAAAATCTAAACCTAACCCCAAATCTAAACCTAAAATCTAAACCTAACCCCAAATCTAAACCTAAAATCTAAACCTAACCCCAAATCTACACCTAACCCCAAATCTAAACCTAAAATCTAAACCTAACCCCAAATCTAAACCTAAAATCTAAACCTAACCCCAATTCTAAACCTAACCCCATATCTAAACCTAAAATCTAAACCTAACCCCAAATCTAAACCTAAAATCTAAACCTAACTCCAAATCTAAACCTAACCCCAAATCTAAACCTAAAATCTAAACCTAACTCCAAATCTAAACCTAACCCCAAATCTAAACCTAAAATCTAAACCTAACCCCAAATCTAAACCTAACCACATATCTAAACGTAAAATCTAAACCTAACCCCAAATCTAAAACTAAAATCTAAACCTAACCCCAAATCTAAACCTAACCCCAAATCTAAACCTAAAATCTAAACCTAACCCCAAATCTAAACCTTACCCCAAATATAAACCTGAAATCTAAACCTAACCCCAAATCTAAACCTAAAATCTAAACCTAACCCCAAATCTAAACCTAACCCCAAATCTAAACCTAAAATCTAAACCTAACCCCAAATCTAAACCTAACCCCAAATATAAACCTGAAATCTAAACCTAACCCCAAATCTAAACCTAAAATATAAACCTAACCCCAAATCTAAACCTAAAATCTAAACCTAAAATCTAAACCTAACCCCAAATCTAAACCTAAAATATAAACCTAACCCCAAATCTAAACCTAAAATCTAAACCTAAAATCTAAACCTAACCCCAAATCTAAACCTAAAATCTAAACCTAACCCCAAATCTAAACCTAAAATCTAAACCTAAAATCTAAACCTAACCTAAAATCTAAACCTAACCCCAAATCTAAACCTAAAATCTAAACCTAACCCCAAATCTAAACCTAAAATCTAAACCTAACCCCAAATCTAAACCTAACCCCAAATCTAAACCTTAAATCTAAACCTAACCCCAAATCTAAACCTAAAATCTAAACCTAACCCCAAATCTAACCTAAAATCTAAACCTAACCCCAAATCTAAACCTAAAATCTAAACCTAACCCCAAATCTAAACCTAACCCCAAATCTAAACCTAAAATCTAAACCTAACCCCAAATCTAAACCTAACCCCAAATCTAAACCTAAAATCTAAACCTAACCCCAAATCTAAACCTAAAATCTAAACCTAAAATCTAAACCTAACCCCAAATCTAAACCTAAAATCTAAACCTAACCCCAAATCTAAACCTAACCCCATATCTAAACCTAAAATCTAAACCTAACCCCAAATCTAAACCTAAAATCTAAACCTAACCTAAAATCTAAACCTAACCCCAAATCTAAACTTAAAATCTAAACCTAATCCCAAATCTAAACCTTACCCCAAATATAAACCTAAAATCTAAACATAACCCCAAATCTAAACCTAAAATCTAAACCTAACCCCAAATCTAAACCTAAAATCTAAACCTAAAATCTAAACCTAACCCCAAATCTAAACCTAAAATCTAAACCTAACCCCAAATCTAAACCTAAAATCTAAACCTAAAATCTAAACCTAACCCCAAATCTAAACCTAACCCCAAATCTAAACCTAAAATCTAAACCTAAACCCAAATCTAAACCTAAAATCTAAACCTAAAATCTAAACCTAACCCCAAATCTAAACCTTGAATCTAAACCTAACCCCAAATCTAAACCGAAAATGTAAACCTAACCCCAAATCTAAACCTAACCCCAAATCTAAACCTAAAATCTAAACCTAACCCCAAATTTAAACCTAAAATCTAAACCTAACCCCAAATCTAAACCTAAAATCTAAACCTAACCCCAAATCTAAAACTAAAATCTAAACCTAACCCCAAATCTAAACCTAAAATCTAAACCTAAGATCTAAACCTAACCCCAAATCTAAACCTAAAATCTAAACCTAACCCCAAATCTACACCTAACCCCAAATCTAAACCTAAAATCTAAACCTAACCCCAAATCTAAACCTAAAATCTAAACCTAACCCCAAATCTAAACCTAACCCCAAATCTAAACCTAAAATCTAAACCTAACCCCAAATCTAAACCTAAAATCTAAACCTAACCCCAAATCTAAACCTAACCCCAAATCTAAACCTAAAATCTAAACCTAACCCCAAATCTAAACCTTACCCCAAATCTAAACCTAAAATCTAAACCTAACCCCAAATCTAAACCTAAAATCTAAACCTAACCCCAAATCTAAACCTAAAATCTAAACCTAACCCCAAATCTAAACCTAAAATCTAAACCTTAAATCTAAACCTAACCCCAAATCTAAACCTAAAATCTAAACCTAACCCCAAATCTAAACCTAACCCCAAATCTAAACCTAAAATCTAAACCTAACCCCAAATCTACACCTAACCCCAAATCTAAACCTAAAATCTAAACCTAACCCCAAATCTAAACCTAAAATCTAAACCTAACCCCAAATCTAAACCTAAAATCTAAACCTAACTCCAAATCTAAACCTAACCCCAAATCTAAACCTAAAATCTAAACCTAACTCCAAATCTAAACCTAACCCCAAATCTAAACCTAAAATCTAAACCTAACCCCAAATCTAAACCTAACCCCATATCTAAACCTAAAATCTAAACCTAACCCCAAATCTAAACCTAAAATCTAAACCTAACCCCAATTCTAAACCTAACCCCAAATCTAAACCTAAAATCTAAACCTAACCCCAAATCTAAAACTAACCCCAAATCTAAACCTAAAATCTAAACCTAACCTAAAATCTAAACCTAACCCCAAATCTAAACCTAAAATCTAAACCTAACCCCAAATCTAAACCTAAAATCTAAACCTAACCCCAAATCTAAACCTAACCCCAAATCTAAACCTAAAATCTAAACCTAACCCCAAATCTAAACCTAACCCCAAATCTAAACCTAAAATCTAAACCTAACCCCAAATCTAAACCTAACCCCAAATCTAAACCTAAAATCTAAACCTAACCCCAAATCTAAACCTAAAATCTAAACCTAACCCCAAATCTAAACCTAACCCCAAATCTAAACCTTAAATCTAAACCTAACCCCAAATCTAAACCTAAAATCTAAACCTAACCCCAAATCTAAACCTAACCCCAAATCTAAACCTAAAATCTAAACCTAACCCCAAATCTAAACCTAAAATCTAAACCTAACCCCAAATCTAAACCTAACCCCAAATCTAAACCTAAAATCTAAACCTAACCCCAAATCTAAACCTAACCCCAAATCTAAACCTAAAATCTAAACCTAACCCCAATCTAAACCTAAAATCTAAACCTAAATTCTAAACCTAACCCCAAATCTAAACCTAACCCCAAATCTAAACCTAAAATCTAAACCTAACCCCAAATCTAAACCTAAAATCTAAACCTAACCCCAAATCTAAACCTAAAATCTAAACCTAAAATCTAAACCTAAACCCAAATCTAAACCTAAAATCTAAACCTAACCCCAAATCTACACCTAACCCCAAATCTAAACCTAAAATCTAAACCTAACCCCAAATCTAAACCTAAAATCTAAACCTAACCCCAAATCTAAACCTTACACCAAATATAAACCTAAAACCTAAACCTAACCCCAAATCTAAACCTAAAATCTAAACCTAACCCCAAATCTAAACCTAAAATCTAAACCTAACCCCAAATCTAAACCTAACCCCAAATCTAAACCTAAAATCTAAACCTAACCCCAAATCTAAACCTTACCCCAAATATAAACCTAAAATCTAAACCTAACCCCAAATCTAAAACTAAAATCTAAACCTAACCCCAAATCTAAACCTAAAATCTAAACCTAACCCCAAATCTAAACCTAAAATCTAAACCTAAAATCTAAACCTAACCCCAAATCTAAACCTAAAATCTAAACCTAACCCCAAATCTAAACCTAAAATCTAAACCTAAAATCTAAACCTAACCTAAAATCTAAACCTAACCCCAAATCTAAACCTAAAATCTAAACCTAACCCCAAATCTAAACCTAAAATCTAAACCTAACCCCAAATCTAAACCTAACCCCAAATCTAAACCTTAAATCTAAACCTAACCCCAAATCTAAACCTAAAATCTAAACCTAACCCCAAATCTAAACCTAAAATCTAAACCTAACCCCAAATCTAAACCTAAAATCTAAACCTAACCCCAAATCTAAACCTAACCCCAAATCTAAACCTAAAATCTAAACCTAACCCCAAATCTAAACCTAACCCCAAATCTAAACCTAAAATCTAAACCTAACCCCAAATCTAAACCTAAAATCTAAACCTAAAATCTAAACCTAACCCCAAATCTAAACCTAAAATCTAAACCTAACCCCAAATCTAAACCTAACCCCATATCTAAACCTAAAATCTAAACCTAACCCCAAATCTAAACCTAAAATCTAAACCTAACCTAAAATCTAAACCTAACCCCAAATCTAAACTTAAAATCTAAACCTAATCCCAAATCTAAACCTTACCCCAAATATAAACCTAAAATCTAAACATAACCCCAAATCTAAACCTAAAATCTAAACCTAACCCCAAATCTAAACCTAAAATCTAAACCTAAAATCTAAACCTAACCCCAAATCTAAACCTAAAATCTAAACCTAACCCCAAATCTAAACCTAAAATCTAAACCTAAAATCTAAACCTAACCCCAAATCTAAACCTAACCCCAAATCTAAACCTAAAATCTAAACCTAAACCCAAATCTAAACCTAAAATCTAAACCTAAAATCTAAACCTAACCCCAAATCTAAACCTTGAATCTAAACCTAACCCCAAATCTAAACCGAAAATGTAAACCTAACCCCAAATCTAAACCTAACCCCAAATCTAAACCTAAAATCTAAACCTAACCCCAAATTTAAACCTAAAATCTAAACCTAACCCCAAATCTAAACCTAAAATCTAAACCTAACCCCAAATCTAAAACTAAAATCTAAACCTAACCCCAAATCTAAACCTAAAATCTAAACCTAAGATCTAAACCTAACCCCAAATCTAAACCTAAAATCTAAACCTAACCCCAAATCTACACCTAACCCCAAATCTAAACCTAAAATCTAAACCTAACCCCAAATCTAAACCTAAAATCTAAACCTAACCCCAAATCTAAACCTAACCCCAAATCTAAACCTAAAATCTAAACCTAACCCCAAATCTAAACCTAAAATCTAAACCTAACCCCAAATCTAAACCTAACCCCAAATCTAAACCTAAAATCTAAACCTTACCCCAAATCTAAACCTAAAATCTAAACCTAACCCCAAATCTAAACCTAAAATCTAAACCTAACCCCAAATCTAAACCTAAAATCTAAACCTAACCCCAAATCTAAACCTAAAATCTAAACCTTAAATCTAAACCTAACCCCAAATCTAAACCTAAAATCTAAACCTAACCCCAAATCTAAACCTAACCCCAAATCTAAACCTAAAATCTAAACCTAACCCCAAATCTACACCTAACCCCAAATCTAAACCTAAAATCTAAACCTAACCCCAAATCTAAACCTAAAATCTAAACCTAACCCCAAATCTAAACCTAAAATCTAAACCTAACTCCAAATCTAAACCTAACCCCAAATCTAAACCTAAAATCTAAACCTAACTCCAAATCTAAACCTAACCCCAAATCTAAACCTAAAATCTAAACCTAACCCCAAATCTAAACCTAACCCCATATCTAAACCTAAAATCTAAACCTAACCCCAAATCTAAACCTAAAATCTAAACCTAACCCCAATTCTAAACCTAACCCCAAATCTAAACCTAAAATCTAAACCTAACCCCAAATCTAAAACTAACCCCAAATCTAAACCTAAAATCTAAACCTAACCTAAAATCTAAACCTAACCCCAAATCTAAACCTAAAATCTAAACCTAACCCCAAATCTAAACCTAAAATCTAAACCTAACCCCAAATCTAAACCTAACCCCAAATCTAAACCTTAAATCTAAACCTAACCCCAAATCTAAACCTAAAATCTAAACCTAACCCCAAATCTAAACCTAACCCCAAATCTAAACCTAAAATCTAAACCTAACCCCAAATCTAAACCTAACCCCAAATCTAAACCTAAAATCTAAACCTAACCCCAAATCTAAACCTAAAATCTAAACCTAACCCCAAATCTAAACCTAACCCCAAATCTAAACCTTAAATCTAAACCTAACCCCAAATCTAAACCTAAAATCTAAACCTAACCCCAAATCTAAACCTAACCCCAAATCTAAACCTAAAATCTAAACCTAACCCCAAATCTAAACCTAAAATCTAAACCTAACCCCAAATCTAAACCTAACCCCAAATCTAAACCTAAAATCTAAACCTAACCCCAAATCTAAACCTAACCCCAAATCTAAACCTAAAATCTAAACCTAACCCCAATCTAAACCTAAAATCTAAACCTAAATTCTAAACCTAACCCCAAATCTAAACCTAACCCCAAATCTAAACCTAAAATCTAAACCTAACCCCAAATCTAAACCTAAAATCTAAACCTAACCCCAAATCTAAACCTAAAATCTAAACCTAAAATCTAAACCTAAACCCAAATCTAAACCTAAAATCTAAACCTAACCCCAAATCTACACCTAACCCCAAATCTAAACCTAAAATCTAAACCTAACCCCAAATCTAAACCTAAAATCTAAACCTAACCCCAAATCTAAACCTTACACCAAATATAAACCTAAAACCTAAACCTAACCCCAAATCTAAACCTAAAATCTAAACCTAACCCCAAATCTAAACCTAAAATCTAAACCTAACCCCAAATCTAAACCTAACCCCAAATCTAAACCTAAAATCTAAACCTAACCCCAAATCTAAACCTTACCCCAAATATAAACCTAAAATCTAAACCTAACCCCAAATCTAAAACTAAAATCTAAACCTAACCCCAAATCTAAACCTAAAATCTAAACCTAACCCCAAATCTAAACCTAAAATCTAAACCTAAAATCTAAACCTAACCCCAAATCTAAACCTAAAATCTAAACCTAACCCCAAATCTAAACCTAACCCCAAATCTAAACCTAAAATCTAAACCTAACCCCAAATCTAAACCTAACCCCAAATCTAAACCTAAAATCTAAACCTAACCCCAAATCTAAAACTAAAATCTAAACCTAACCCCAAATCTAAACCTAACCCCAAATCTAAACCTAAAATCTAAACCTAACCCCAAATCTAAACCTAACCCCAAATCTAAACCTTAAATCTAAACCTAACCCCAAATCTAAACCTAACCCCAAATCTAAACCTAAAATCTAAACCTAACCCCAAATTTAAACCTAAAATCTAAACCTAACCCCAAATCTAAACCTAAAATCTAAACCTAACCCCAAATCTAAAACTAAAATCTAAACCTAACCCCAAATCTAAACCTAAAATCTAAACCTAAAATCTAAACCTAACCCCAAATCTAAACCTAAAATCTAAACCTAACCCCAAATCTACACCTAACCCCAAATCTAAACCTAAAATCTAAACCTAACCCCAAATCTAAACCTAAAATCTAAACCTAACCCCAAATCTAAACCTAACCCCAAATCTAAACCTAAAATCTAAACCTAACCCCAAATCTAAACCTAACCCCAAATCTAAACCTAAAATCTAAACCTAACCCCAAATCTAAACCTTACCCCAAATCTAAACCTAAAATCTAAACCTAACCCCAAATCTAAACCTAAAATCTAAACCTAACCCCAAATCTAAACCTAAAATCTAAACATAACTCCAAATCTAAACCTAACCCCAAATCTAAACCTAAAATCTAAACCTAACCCCAAATCTACACCTAACCCCAAATCTAAAACTAAAATCTAAACCTAACCCCAAATCTAAACCTAAAATCTAAACCTAAAATCTAAACCTAACCCCAAATCTAAACCTAAAATCTAAACCTAACCCCAAATCTACACCTAACCCCAAATCTAAAACTAAAATCTAAACCTAACCCCAAATCTAAACCTAAAATCTAAACCTAAAATCTAAACCTAACCCCAAATCTAAACCTAAAATCTAAACCTAACCCCAAATCTAAACCTAACCCCAAATCTAAACCTAAAATCTAAACCTAACCCCAAATCTACACCTAACCCCAAATCTAAACCTAAAATCTAAACCTAACCCCAAATCTAAACCTAAAATATAAACCTAACCCCAAATCTAAACCTAAAATCTAAACCTAACCCCAAATCTACACCTAACCCCAAATCTAAACCTAAAATCTAAACCTAACCCCAAATCTAAACCTAAAATCTAAACCTAACCCCAAATCTAAACCTAAAATCTAAACATAACTCCAAATCTAAACCTAACCCCAAATCTAAACCTAAAATCTAAACCTAACCCCAAATCTAAACCTAACCCCATATCTAAACCTAAAATCTAAACCTAACCCCAAATCTAAACCTAAAATCTAAACCTAACCCCAATTCTAAACCTAACCCCAAATCTAAACCTAAAATCTAAACCTAACCCCAAATCTAAAACTAACCCCAAATCTAAACCTAAAATCTAAACCTAACCTAAAATCTAAACCTAACCCCAAATCTAAACCTAAAATCTAAACCCCAAATCTAAACCTAAAATCTAAACCTAACCCCAAATCTAAACCTAACCCCAAATCTAAACCTTAAATCGAAACCTAACCCCAAATCTAAACCTAAAATCTAAACGTAACCCCAAATCTAAACCTAACCCCAAATCTAAACCTAAAATCTAAACCTAACCCCAAATCTAAACCTAACCCCAAATCTAAACCTAAAATCTAAACCTAACCCCAAATCTAAACCTAACCCCAAATCTAAACCTAAAATCTAAACCTAACCCCAAATCTAAACCTAAAATCTAAACCTAACCCCAAATATAAACCTAACCCCAAATCTAAACCTTAAATCTAAACCTAACCCCAAATCTAAACCTAAAATCTAAACCTAACCCCAAATCTAAACCTAAAATCTAAACCTAACCCCAAATCTAAACCTAAAATCTAAACCTAACCCCAAATCTAAACCTAAAATCTAAACCTAACCCCAAATCTAAACCTAACCCCAAATCTAAACCTAAAATCTAAACCTAACCCCAAATCTAAACCTAACCCCAAATCTAAACCTAAAATCTAAACCTAATCCCAAATCTAAACCTAAAATCTAAACCTAAAATCTAAACCTAACCCCAAATCTAAACCTAACCCCAAATATAAACCTAAAATCTAAACCTAACCCCAACTCTAAACCTAAAATCTAAACCTAACCCCAAATCTAAACCTAAAATCTAAACCTAAAATCTAAACCTAACCCCAAATCTACACCTAACCCCAAATCTAAACCTAAAATCTAAACCTAACCCCAAATCTAAACCTAAAATCTAAACCTAACCCCAAATCTAAACCTTACACCAAATATAAACCTAAAATCTAAACCTAACCCCAAATCTAAACCTAAAATCTAAACCTAACCCCAAATCTAAACCTAAAATCTAAACCTAACCCCAAATCTAAACCTAACCCCAAATCTAAACCTAAAATCTAAACCTAACCCCAAATCTAAACCTTACCCCAAATATAAACCTAAAATCTAAACCTAACCCCAAATCTAAACCTAAAATCTAAACCTAACCCCAAATCTAAACCTAAAATCTAAATCTAACCCCAAATCTAAACCTAACCCCAAATCTAAACCTAAAATCTAAACCTAACCCCAAATCTAAACCTAACCCCAAATCTAAACCTAACCCCAAATCTAAACCTAACCCCAAATCTAAACCTAAAATCTAAACCTAACCCCAAATCTAAACCTAACCCCAAATCTAAACCTAAAATCTAAACCTAACCCCAAATCTAAACCTAACCCCAAATCTAAACCTTAAATCTAAACCTAACCCCAAATCTAAACCTAAAATCTAAACCTAACCCCAAATCTAAACCTAACCCCAAATCTAAACGTAAAATCTAAACCTAACCCCAAATTTAAACCTAAAATCTAAACCTAACCCCAAATCTAAACCTAAAATCTAAACCTAACCCCAAATCTAAACCTAACCCCAAATCTAAACCTAACATCTAAACCTAACCCCAAATCTAAACCTAAAATATAAACCTAACTCCAAATCTAAACCTAACCCCAAATCTAAACCTAAAATCTAAACCTAACCCCAAATCTAAACCTAAAATCTAAACCTAACCCCAAATCTTAACCTAAAATCTAAACCTAACTCCAAATCTAAACCTAACCCCAAATCTAAACCTAAAATCTAAACCTAACCCCAAATCTAAACCTAACCCCATATCTAAACCTAAAATCTAAAACTAACCCCAAATCTAAAGCTAAAATCTAAACCTAACCCCAAATCTAAACCTAACCCCAAATCTAAACCTAAAATCTAAACCTAACCCCAAATCTAAACCTTACCCCAAATATAAACCTAAAATCTAAACCTAACCCCAAATCTAAACCTAAAATCTAAACCTAACCCCAAATCTAAACCTAAAATCTAAACCTAACCCCAAATCTAAACCTAAAATCTAAACCTAAAATCTAAACCTAACGCCAAATCTAAACCTAAAATCTAAACCTAACCCCAAATCTAAACCTAACCCCAAATCTAAACCTAAAATCTAAACCTAACCCCAAATCTACACCTAACCCCAAATCTAAACCTAAAATCTAAACCTAACCCCAAATCTAAACCTAAAATCTAAACCTAACCCCAAATCTAAACCTAAAATCTAAACCTAACTCCAAATCTAAACCTAACCCCAAATCTAAACCTAAAATCTAAACCTAACTCCAAATCTAAACCTAAAATCTAAACCTAACCCAAAATCTAAACCTAACCCCATATCTAAACCTAAAATCTAAACCTAACCCCAAATCTAAACCTAAAATCTAAACCTAACCCCAAATCTAAACCTAAAATCTAAACCTAACCCCAAATCTAAACCTTACCCCAAATATAAACCTGAAATCTAAACCTAACCCCAAATCTAAACCTAAAATCTAAACCTAAAATCTAAACCTAACCCCAAATATAAACCTAAAATCTAAACCTAACCCCAAATCTAAACCTAACCCCAAATCTAAACCTAAAATCTAAACCTAACCCCAAATCTAAACCTAAAATCTAAACCTAAACCCAAATCTAAACCTAACCCCAAATCTAAACCTAAAATCTAAACCTAACCCCAAATCTAAACCTTAAATCTAAACCTAACCCCAAATCTAAACCTAAAATCTAAACCTAACCCCAAATCTAAACCTAACCCCAAATCTAAACCTAAAATCTAAACCTAACCCCAAATCTAAACCTAACCCCAAATCTAAACCTAAAATCTAAACCTAACCCCAAATCTAAACCTAAAATCTAAACCTAACCCCAAATCTAAACCTAACCCCAAATCTAAGCCTGAAATCTAAACCTAACCCCAAATCTAAACCTAACCCCAAATCTAAACCTAAAATCTAAACCTAACCCCAAATCTAAACCTAAAATCTAAACCTAAAATCTAAAACTAACCCCAAATCTAAACCTAAAATCTAAACCTAACCCCAAATCTAAACCTAACCCCATATCTAAACCTAAAATCTAAACCTAACCCCAAATCTAAACCTAAAATCTAAACCTAACCCCAAATCTAAACCTAAAATCTAAACCTAAAATCTAAACCTAATCCCAAATCTAAACCTTACCCCAAATATAAACCTAAAATCTAAACATAACCCCAAATCTAAACCTAAAATCTAAACCTAACCCCAAATCTAAACCTAAAATCTAAACCTAACCCCAAATCTAAACCTAAAATCTAAACCTAAAATCTAAACCTAACCCCAAATCTAAACCTAAAATCTAAACCTAACCCCAAATCTAAACCTAACCCCAAATCTAAACCTAACCCCAAATCTAAACCTAAAATCTAAACCTAACCCCAAATCTAAACCTAAAATCTAAACCTAACCCCAAATCTAAACCTAACCCCAAATCTAAACCTAAAATCTAAACCTAAACCCAAATCTAAACCTAAAATCTAAACCTAACCCCAAATCTAAACCTTAAATCTAAACCTAACCCCAAATCTAAACCTAAAATCTAAACCTAACCCCAAATCTAAACCTAACCCCAAATCTAAACCTAAAATCTAAACCTAACCCCAAATTTAAACCTAAAATCTAAACCTAACCCCAAATCTAAACCTAAGATCTAAACCTAACCCCAAATCTAAACCTAACCCCAAATCTAAACCTAAAATCTAAACCTAACCCCAAATCTAAACCTAAAATCTAAACCTAAAATCTAAACCTAACCCCAAATCTAAACCTAAAATCTAAACCTAACTCCAAATCTACACCTAACCCCAAATCTAAACCTAAAATCTAAACCTAACCCCAAATCTAAACCTAAAATCTAAACGTAACTCCAAATCTAAACCTAACCCCAAATCTAAACCTAAAATCTAAACCTAACCCCAAATCTAAACCTAACCCCAAATCTAAACCTAAAATCTAAACCTAACCCCAAATCTAAACCTTACCCCAAATATAAACCTAAAATCTAAACCTAACCCCAAATCTAAACCTAAAATCTAAACCTAACCCCAAATCTAAACCTAAAATCTAAACCTAACCCCAAATCTACACCTAACCCCAAATCTAAACCTAAAATCTAAACCTAACCCCAAATCTAAACCTAAAATCTAAACCTAAAATCTAAACCTAACCCCAAATCTAAACCTAAAATCTAAACCTTACCCCAAATCTAAACCTAACCCCAAATCTAAACCTAAAATCTAAACCTAACCCCAAATCTAAACCTAACCCCAAATCTAAACCTAAAATCTAAACCTAACCCCAAATCTAAACCTAACCCCAAATCTAAACCTAAAATCTAAACCTAAACCCAAATCTAAACCTAAAATCTAAACCTAACCCCAAATCTAAACCTAACCCCAAATCTAAACCTAAAATCTAAACCTAACCCCAAATCTAAACCTAAAATCTAAACCTAACCCCAAATCTAAACCTAACCCCAAATCTAAACCTAAAATCTAAACCTAACCCCAAATTTAAACCTAAAATCTAAACCTAACCCCAAATCTAAACCTAAAATCTAAACCTAACCCCAAATCTAAACCTAACCCCAAATCTAAACCTAACATCTAAACCTAACCCCAAATCTAAACCTAAAATCTAAACCTAAAATATAAACCTAACCCCAAATCTAAACCTAAAATCTAAACCTAACCCCAAATCTAAACCTAACCCCAAATCTAAACCTAAAATCTAAACCTAACCCCAAATCTAAACCTAAAATCTAAACCTAACCCCAAATCTAAACCTAAAATCTAAACCTAACTCCAAATCTAAACCTAACCCCAAATCTAAACCTAAAATCTAAACCTAACCCCAAATCTAAACCTAACCCCATATCTAAACCTAAAATCTAAACCTAACCCCAAATCTAAACCTAAAATCTAAACCTAACCCCAAATCTAAACCTAACCCCAAATCTAAACCTAAAATCTAGACCTAACCCCAAATCTAAACCTTACCCCAAATATAAACATAAATCGAAACGTAACCCCAAATCTAAACCTAAAATCTAAACCTAACCCCAAATCTAAACCTAAAATCTAAACCTAACCCCAAATCTAAACCTAAAATCTAAACCTAAAATCTAAACCTAACCCCAAATCTAAACCTAAAATCTAAACCTAACCCCAAATCTAAACCTAACCCCAAATCTAAACCTAAAATCTAAACCTAACCCCAAATCTACACCTAACCCCAAATCTAAACCTAAAATCTAAACCTAACCCCAAATCTAAACCTAAAATCTAAACCTAACCCCAAATCTAAACCTAAAATCTAAACCTAACTCCAAATCTAAACCTAACCCCAAATCTAAACCTAAAATCTAAACCTAACCCCAAATCTAAACCTAAAATCTAAACCTAACTCCAAATCTAAACCTAACCCCAAATCTAAACCTAAAATCTAAACCTAACCCCAAATCTAAACCTAACCCCAAATCTAAACCTAAAATCTAAACCTAAACCCAAATCTAAACCTAAAATCTAAACCTAAAATCTAAACCTAACCCCAAATCTAAACCTTGAATCTAAACCTAACCCCAAATCTAAACCGAAAATGTAAACCTAACCCCAAATCTAAACCTAACCCCAAATCTAAACCTAAAATCTAAACCTAACCCCAAATTTAAACCTAAAATCTAAACCTAACCCCAAATCTAAACCTAAAATCTAAACCTAACCCCAAATCTAAAACTAAAATCTAAACCTAACCCCAAATCTAAACCTAAAATCTAAACCTAAGATCTAAACCTAACCCCAAATCTAAACCTAAAATCTAAACCTAACCCCAAATCTACACCTAACCCCAAATCTAAACCTAAAATCTAAACCTAACCCCAAATCTAAACCTAAAATCTAAACCTAACCCCAAATCTAAACCTAACCCCAAATCTAAACCTAAAATCTAAACCTAACCCCAAATCTAAACCTAAAATCTAAACCTAACCCCAAATCTAAACCTAACCCCAAATCTAAACCTAAAATCTAAACCTAACCCCAAATCTAAACCTTACCCCAAATCTAAACCTAAAATCTAAACCTAACCCCAAATCTAAACCTAAAATCTAAACCTAACCCCAAATCTAAACCTAAAATCTAAACCTAACCCCAAATCTAAACCTAAAATCTAAACCTTAAATCTAAACCTAACCCCAAATCTAAACCTAAAATCTAAACCTAACCCCAAATCTAAACCTAACCCCAAATCTAAACCTAAAATCTAAACCTAACCCCAAATCTACACCTAACCCCAAATCTAAACCTAAAATCTAAACCTAACCCCAAATCTAAACCTAAAATCTAAACCTAACCCCAAATCTAAACCTAAAATCTAAACCTAACTCCAAATCTAAACCTAACCCCAAATCTAAACCTAAAATCTAAACCTAACTCCAAATCTAAACCTAACCCCAAATCTAAACCTAAAATCTAAACCTAACCCCAAATCTAAACCTAACCCCATATCTAAACCTAAAATCTAAACCTAACCCCAAATCTAAACCTAAAATCTAAACCTAACCCCAATTCTAAACCTAACCCCAAATCTAAACCTAAAATCTAAACCTAACCCCAAATCTAAAACTAACCCCAAATCTAAACCTAAAATCTAAACCTAACCTAAAATCTAAACCTAACCCCAAATCTAAACCTAAAATCTAAACCTAACCCCAAATCTAAACCTAAAATCTAAACCTAACCCCAAATCTAAACCTAACCCCAAATCTAAACCTAAAATCTAAACCTAACCCCAAATCTAAACCTAACCCCAAATCTAAACCTAAAATCTAAACCTAACCCCAAATCTAAACCTAACCCCAAATCTAAACCTAAAATCTAAACCTAACCCCAAATCTAAACCTAAAATCTAAACCTAACCCCAAATCTAAACCTAACCCCAAATCTAAACCTTAAATCTAAACCTAACCCCAAATCTAAACCTAAAATCTAAACCTAACCCCAAATCTAAACCTAACCCCAAATCTAAACCTAAAATCTAAACCTAACCCCAAATCTAAACCTAAAATCTAAACCTAACCCCAAATCTAAACCTAACCCCAAATCTAAACCTAAAATCTAAACCTAACCCCAAATCTAAACCTAACCCCAAATCTAAACCTAAAATCTAAACCTAACCCCAATCTAAACCTAAAATCTAAACCTAAATTCTAAACCTAACCCCAAATCTAAACCTAAAATCTAAACCTAACCCCAAATCTAAACCTAAAATCTAAACCTAAAATCTAAACCTAAACCCAAATCTAAACCTAAAATCTAAACCTAACCCCAAATCTACACCTAACCCCAAATCTAAACCTAAAATCTAAACCTAACCCCAAATCTAAACCTAAAATCTAAACCTAACCCCAAATCTAAACCTTACACCAAATATAAACCTAAAACCTAAACCTAACCCCAAATCTAAACCTAAAATCTAAACCTAACCCCAAATCTAAACCTAAAATCTAAACCTAACCCCAAATCTAAACCTAACCCCAAATCTAAACCTAAAATCTAAACCTAACCCCAAATCTAAACCTTACCCCAAATATAAACCTAAAATCTAAACCTAACCCCAAATCTAAAACTAAAATCTAAACCTAACCCCAAATCTAAACCTAAAATCTAAACCTAACCCCAAATCTAAACCTAAAATCTAAACCTAAAATCTAAACCTAACCCCAAATCTAAACCTAAAATCTAAACCTAACCCCAAATCTAAACCTAAAATCTAAACCTAAAATCTAAACCTAACCTAAAATCTAAACCTAACCCCAAATCTAAACCTAAAATCTAAACCTAACCCCAAATCTAAACCTAAAATCTAAACCTAACCCCAAATCTAAACCTAACCCCAAATCTAAACCTTAAATCTAAACCTAACCCCAAATCTAAACCTAAAATCTAAACCTAACCCCAAATCTAAACCTAAAATCTAAACCTAACCCCAAATCTAAACCTAAAATCTAAACCTAACCCCAAATCTAAACCTAACCCCAAATCTAAACCTAAAATCTAAACCTAACCCCAAATCTAAACCTAACCCCAAATCTAAACCTAAAATCTAAACCTAACCCCAAATCTAAACCTAAAATCTAAACCTAAAATCTAAACCTAACCCCAAATCTAAACCTAAAATCTAAACCTAACCCCAAATCTAAACCTAACCCCATATCTAAACCTAAAATCTAAACCTAACCCCAAATCTAAACCTAAAATCTAAACCTAACCTAAAATCTAAACCTAACCCCAAATCTAAACTTAAAATCTAAACCTAATCCCAAATCTAAACCTTACCCCAAATATAAACCTAAAATCTAAACATAACCCCAAATCTAAACCTAAAATCTAAACCTAACCCCAAATCTAAACCTAAAATCTAAACCTAAAATCTAAACCTAACCCCAAATCTAAACCTAAAATCTAAACCTAACCCCAAATCTAAACCTAAAATCTAAACCTAAAATCTAAACCTAACCCCAAATCTAAACCTAACCCCAAATCTAAACCTAAAATCTAAACCTAAACCCAAATCTAAACCTAAAATCTAAACCTAAAATCTAAACCTAACCCCAAATCTAAACCTTGAATCTAAACCTAACCCCAAATCTAAACCGAAAATGTAAACCTAACCCCAAATCTAAACCTAACCCCAAATCTAAACCTAAAATCTAAACCTAACCCCAAATTTAAACCTAAAATCTAAACCTAACCCCAAATCTAAACCTAAAATCTAAACCTAACCCCAAATCTAAAACTAAAATCTAAACCTAACCCCAAATCTAAACCTAAAATCTAAACCTAAGATCTAAACCTAACCCCAAATCTAAACCTAAAATCTAAACCTAACCCCAAATCTACACCTAACCCCAAATCTAAACCTAAAATCTAAACCTAACCCCAAATCTAAACCTAAAATCTAAACCTAACCCCAAATCTAAACCTAACCCCAAATCTAAACCTAAAATCTAAACCTAACCCCAAATCTAAACCTAAAATCTAAACCTAACCCCAAATCTAAACCTAACCCCAAATCTAAACCTAAAATCTAAACCTTACCCCAAATCTAAACCTAAAATCTAAACCTAACCCCAAATCTAAACCTAAAATCTAAACCTAACCCCAAATCTAAACCTAAAATCTAAACCTAACCCCAAATCTAAACCTAAAATCTAAACCTTAAATCTAAACCTAACCCCAAATCTAAACCTAAAATCTAAACCTAACCCCAAATCTAAACCTAACCCCAAATCTAAACCTAAAATCTAAACCTAACCCCAAATCTACACCTAACCCCAAATCTAAACCTAAAATCTAAACCTAACCCCAAATCTAAACCTAAAATCTAAACCTAACCCCAAATCTAAACCTAAAATCTAAACCTAACTCCAAATCTAAACCTAACCCCAAATCTAAACCTAAAATCTAAACCTAACTCCAAATCTAAACCTAACCCCAAATCTAAACCTAAAATCTAAACCTAACCCCAAATCTAAACCTAACCCCATATCTAAACCTAAAATCTAAACCTAACCCCAAATCTAAACCTAAAATCTAAACCTAACCCCAATTCTAAACCTAACCCCAAATCTAAACCTAAAATCTAAACCTAACCCCAAATCTAAAACTAACCCCAAATCTAAACCTAAAATCTAAACCTAACCTAAAATCTAAACCTAACCCCAAATCTAAACCTAAAATCTAAACCTAACCCCAAATCTAAACCTAAAATCTAAACCTAACCCCAAATCTAAACCTAACCCCAAATCTAAACCTTAAATCTAAACCTAACCCCAAATCTAAACCTAAAATCTAAACCTAACCCCAAATCTAAACCTAACCCCAAATCTAAACCTAAAATCTAAACCTAACCCCAAATCTAAACCTAACCCCAAATCTAAACCTAAAATCTAAACCTAACCCCAAATCTAAACCTAAAATCTAAACCTAACCCCAAATCTAAACCTAACCCCAAATCTAAACCTTAAATCTAAACCTAACCCCAAATCTAAACCTAAAATCTAAACCTAACCCCAAATCTAAACCTAACCCCAAATCTAAACCTAAAATCTAAACCTAACCCCAAATCTAAACCTAAAATCTAAACCTAACCCCAAATCTAAACCTAACCCCAAATCTAAACCTAAAATCTAAACCTAACCCCAAATCTAAACCTAACCCCAAATCTAAACCTAAAATCTAAACCTAACCCCAATCTAAACCTAAAATCTAAACCTAAATTCTAAACCTAACCCCAAATCTAAACCTAACCCCAAATCTAAACCTAAAATCTAAACCTAACCCCAAATCTAAACCTAAAATCTAAACCTAACCCCAAATCTAAACCTAAAATCTAAACCTAAAATCTAAACCTAAACCCAAATCTAAACCTAAAATCTAAACCTAACCCCAAATCTACACCTAACCCCAAATCTAAACCTAAAATCTAAACCTAACCCCAAATCTAAACCTAAAATCTAAACCTAACCCCAAATCTAAACCTTACACCAAATATAAACCTAAAACCTAAACCTAACCCCAAATCTAAACCTAAAATCTAAACCTAACCCCAAATCTAAACCTAAAATCTAAACCTAACCCCAAATCTAAACCTAACCCCAAATCTAAACCTAAAATCTAAACCTAACCCCAAATCTAAACCTTACCCCAAATATAAACCTAAAATCTAAACCTAACCCCAAATCTAAAACTAAAATCTAAACCTAACCCCAAATCTAAACCTAAAATCTAAACCTAACCCCAAATCTAAACCTAAAATCTAAACCTAAAATCTAAACCTAACCCCAAATCTAAACCTAAAATCTAAACCTAACCCCAAATCTAAACCTAACCCCAAATCTAAACCTAAAATCTAAACCTAACCCCAAATCTAAACCTAACCCCAAATCTAAACCTAAAATCTAAACCTAACCCCAAATCTAAAACTAAAATCTAAACCTAACCCCAAATCTAAACCTAACCCCAAATCTAAACCTAAAATCTAAACCTAACCCCAAATCTAAACCTAACCCCAAATCTAAACCTTAAATCTAAACCTAACCCCAAATCTAAACCTAACCCCAAATCTAAACCTAAAATCTAAACCTAACCCCAAATTTAAACCTAAAATCTAAACCTAACCCCAAATCTAAACCTAAAATCTAAACCTAACCCCAAATCTAAAACTAAAATCTAAACCTAACCCCAAATCTAAACCTAAAATCTAAACCTAAAATCTAAACCTAACCCCAAATCTAAACCTAAAATCTAAACCTAACCCCAAATCTACACCTAACCCCAAATCTAAACCTAAAATCTAAACCTAACCCCAAATCTAAACCTAA
Source organism: Patagioenas fasciata (assembly GCF_037038585.1). Classification (NCBI taxonomy): domain Eukaryota; kingdom Metazoa; phylum Chordata; class Aves; order Columbiformes; family Columbidae; genus Patagioenas; species Patagioenas fasciata. The sequence continues at coordinate 381,665 of NW_027288782.1, read as the reverse complement.
AATCTAAACCTAACCCCAAATCTAAACCTAACCCCAAATCTAAACCTAAAATCTAAACCTAACCCCAAATCTAAACCTAACCCCAAATCTAAACCTAAAATCTAAACCTAACCCCAAATCTAAACCTTACCCCAAATCTAAACCTAAAATCTAAACCTAACCCCAAATCTAAACCTAAAATCTAAACCTAACCCCAAATCTAAACCTAAAATCTAAACATAACTCCAAATCTAAACCTAACCCCAAATCTAAACCTAAAATCTAAACCTAACCCCAAATCTACACCTAACCCCAAATCTAAAACTAAAATCTAAACCTAACCCCAAATCTAAACCTAAAATCTAAACCTAAAATCTAAACCTAACCCCAAATCTAAACCTAAAATCTAAACCTAACCCCAAATCTACACCTAACCCCAAATCTAAAACTAAAATCTAAACCTAACCCCAAATCTAAACCTAAAATCTAAACCTAAAATCTAAACCTAACCCCAAATCTAAACCTAAAATCTAAACCTAACCCCAAATCTAAACCTAACCCCAAATCTAAACCTAAAATCTAAACCTAACCCCAAATCTACACCTAACCCCAAATCTAAACCTAAAATCTAAACCTAACCCCAAATCTAAACCTAAAATATAAACCTAACCCCAAATCTAAACCTAAAATCTAAACCTAACCCCAAATCTACACCTAACCCCAAATCTAAACCTAAAATCTAAACCTAACCCCAAATCTAAACCTAAAATCTAAACCTAACCCCAAATCTAAACCTAAAATCTAAACATAACTCCAAATCTAAACCTAACCCCAAATCTAAACCTAAAATCTAAACCTAACCCCAAATCTAAACCTAACCCCATATCTAAACCTAAAATCTAAACCTAACCCCAAATCTAAACCTAAAATCTAAACCTAACCCCAATTCTAAACCTAACCCCAAATCTAAACCTAAAATCTAAACCTAACCCCAAATCTAAAACTAACCCCAAATCTAAACCTAAAATCTAAACCTAACCTAAAATCTAAACCTAACCCCAAATCTAAACCTAAAATCTAAACCCCAAATCTAAACCTAAAATCTAAACCTAACCCCAAATCTAAACCTAACCCCAAATCTAAACCTTAAATCGAAACCTAACCCCAAATCTAAACCTAAAATCTAAACGTAACCCCAAATCTAAACCTAACCCCAAATCTAAACCTAAAATCTAAACCTAACCCCAAATCTAAACCTAACCCCAAATCTAAACCTAAAATCTAAACCTAACCCCAAATCTAAACCTAACCCCAAATCTAAACCTAAAATCTAAACCTAACCCCAAATCTAAACCTAAAATCTAAACCTAACCCCAAATATAAACCTAACCCCAAATCTAAACCTTAAATCTAAACCTAACCCCAAATCTAAACCTAAAATCTAAACCTAACCCCAAATCTAAACCTAAAATCTAAACCTAACCCCAAATCTAAACCTAAAATCTAAACCTAACCCCAAATCTAAACCTAAAATCTAAACCTAACCCCAAATCTAAACCTAACCCCAAATCTAAACCTAAAATCTAAACCTAACCCCAAATCTAAACCTAACCCCAAATCTAAACCTAAAATCTAAACCTAATCCCAAATCTAAACCTAAAATCTAAACCTAAAATCTAAACCTAACCCCAAATCTAAACCTAACCCCAAATATAAACCTAAAATCTAAACCTAACCCCAACTCTAAACCTAAAATCTAAACCTAACCCCAAATCTAAACCTAAAATCTAAACCTAAAATCTAAACCTAACCCCAAATCTACACCTAACCCCAAATCTAAACCTAAAATCTAAACCTAACCCCAAATCTAAACCTAAAATCTAAACCTAACCCCAAATCTAAACCTTACACCAAATATAAACCTAAAATCTAAACCTAACCCCAAATCTAAACCTAAAATCTAAACCTAACCCCAAATCTAAACCTAAAATCTAAACCTAACCCCAAATCTAAACCTAACCCCAAATCTAAACCTAAAATCTAAACCTAACCCCAAATCTAAACCTTACCCCAAATATAAACCTAAAATCTAAACCTAACCCCAAATCTAAACCTAAAATCTAAACCTAACCCCAAATCTAAACCTAAAATCTAAATCTAACCCCAAATCTAAACCTAACCCCAAATCTAAACCTAAAATCTAAACCTAACCCCAAATCTAAACCTAACCCCAAATCTAAACCTAACCCCAAATCTAAACCTAACCCCAAATCTAAACCTAAAATCTAAACCTAACCCCAAATCTAAACCTAACCCCAAATCTAAACCTAAAATCTAAACCTAACCCCAAATCTAAACCTAACCCCAAATCTAAACCTTAAATCTAAACCTAACCCCAAATCTAAACCTAAAATCTAAACCTAACCCCAAATCTAAACCTAACCCCAAATCTAAACGTAAAATCTAAACCTAACCCCAAATTTAAACCTAAAATCTAAACCTAACCCCAAATCTAAACCTAAAATCTAAACCTAACCCCAAATCTAAACCTAACCCCAAATCTAAACCTAACATCTAAACCTAACCCCAAATCTAAACCTAAAATATAAACCTAACCCCAAATCTAAACCTAACCCCAAATCTAAACCTAAAATCTAAACCTAACCCCAAATCTAAACCTAAAATCTAAACCTAACCCCAAATCTTAACCTAAAATCTAAACCTAACTCCAAATCTAAACCTAACCCCAAATCTAAACCTAAAATCTAAACCTAACCCCAAATCTAAACCTAACCCCATATCTAAACCTAAAATCTAAAACTAACCCCAAATCTAAAGCTAAAATCTAAACCTAACCCCAAATCTAAACCTAACCCCAAATCTAAACCTAAAATCTAAACCTAACCCCAAATCTAAACCTTACCCCAAATATAAACCTAAAATCTAAACCTAACCCCAAATCTAAACCTAAAATCTAAACCTAACCCCAAATCTAAACCTAAAATCTAAACCTAACCCCAAATCTAAACCTAAAATCTAAACCTAAAATCTAAACCTAACGCCAAATCTAAACCTAAAATCTAAACCTAACCCCAAATCTAAACCTAACCCCAAATCTAAACCTAAAATCTAAACCTAACCCCAAATCTACACCTAACCCCAAATCTAAACCTAAAATCTAAACCTAACCCCAAATCTAAACCTAAAATCTAAACCTAACCCCAAATCTAAACCTAAAATCTAAACCTAACTCCAAATCTAAACCTAACCCCAAATCTAAACCTAAAATCTAAACCTAACTCCAAATCTAAACCTAAAATCTAAACCTAACCCAAAATCTAAACCTAACCCCATATCTAAACCTAAAATCTAAACCTAACCCCAAATCTAAACCTAAAATCTAAACCTAACCCCAAATCTAAACCTAAAATCTAAACCTAACCCCAAATCTAAACCTTACCCCAAATATAAACCTGAAATCTAAACCTAACCCCAAATCTAAACCTAAAATCTAAACCTAAAATCTAAACCTAACCCCAAATATAAACCTAAAATCTAAACCTAACCCCAAATCTAAACCTAACCCCAAATCTAAACCTAAAATCTAAACCTAACCCCAAATCTAAACCTAAAATCTAAACCTAAACCCAAATCTAAACCTAACCCCAAATCTAAACCTAAAATCTAAACCTAACCCCAAATCTAAACCTTAAATCTAAACCTAACCCCAAATCTAAACCTAAAATCTAAACCTAACCCCAAATCTAAACCTAACCCCAAATCTAAACCTAAAATCTAAACCTAACCCCAAATCTAAACCTAAAATCTAAACCTAACCCCAAATCTAAACCTAACCCCAAATCTAAGCCTGAAATCTAAACCTAACCCCAAATCTAAACCTAACCCCAAATCTAAACCTAAAATCTAAACCTAACCCCAAATCTAAACCTAAAATCTAAACCTAAAATCTAAAACTAACCCCAAATCTAAACCTAAAATCTAAACCTAACCCCAAATCTAAACCTAACCCCATATCTAAACCTAAAATCTAAACCTAACCCCAAATCTAAACCTAAAATCTAAACCTAACCCCAAATCTAAACCTAAAATCTAAACCTAAAATCTAAACCTAATCCCAAATCTAAACCTTACCCCAAATATAAACCTAAAATCTAAACATAACCCCAAATCTAAACCTAAAATCTAAACCTAACCCCAAATCTAAACCTAAAATCTAAACCTAACCCCAAATCTAAACCTAAAATCTAAACCTAAAATCTAAACCTAACCCCAAATCTAAACCTAAAATCTAAACCTAACCCCAAATCTAAACCTAACCCCAAATCTAAACCTAACCCCAAATCTAAACCTAAAATCTAAACCTAACCCCAAATCTAAACCTAAAATCTAAACCTAACCCCAAATCTAAACCTAACCCCAAATCTAAACCTAAAATCTAAACCTAAACCCAAATCTAAACCTAAAATCTAAACCTAACCCCAAATCTAAACCTTAAATCTAAACCTAACCCCAAATCTAAACCTAAAATCTAAACCTAACCCCAAATCTAAACCTAACCCCAAATCTAAACCTAAAATCTAAACCTAACCCCAAATTTAAACCTAAAATCTAAACCTAACCCCAAATCTAAACCTAAGATCTAAACCTAACCCCAAATCTAAACCTAACCCCAAATCTAAACCTAAAATCTAAACCTAACCCCAAATCTAAACCTAAAATCTAAACCTAAAATCTAAACCTAACCCCAAATCTAAACCTAAAATCTAAACCTAACTCCAAATCTACACCTAACCCCAAATCTAAACCTAAAATCTAAACCTAACCCCAAATCTAAACCTAAAATCTAAACGTAACTCCAAATCTAAACCTAACCCCAAATCTAAACCTAAAATCTAAACCTAACCCCAAATCTAAACCTAACCCCAAATCTAAACCTAAAATCTAAACCTAACCCCAAATCTAAACCTTACCCCAAATATAAACCTAAAATCTAAACCTAACCCCAAATCTAAACCTAAAATCTAAACCTAACCCCAAATCTAAACCTAAAATCTAAACCTAACCCCAAATCTACACCTAACCCCAAATCTAAACCTAAAATCTAAACCTAACCCCAAATCTAAACCTAAAATCTAAACCTAAAATCTAAACCTAACCCCAAATCTAAACCTAAAATCTAAACCTTACCCCAAATCTAAACCTAACCCCAAATCTAAACCTAAAATCTAAACCTAACCCCAAATCTAAACCTAACCCCAAATCTAAACCTAAAATCTAAACCTAACCCCAAATCTAAACCTAACCCCAAATCTAAACCTAAAATCTAAACCTAAACCCAAATCTAAACCTAAAATCTAAACCTAACCCCAAATCTAAACCTAACCCCAAATCTAAACCTAAAATCTAAACCTAACCCCAAATCTAAACCTAAAATCTAAACCTAACCCCAAATCTAAACCTAACCCCAAATCTAAACCTAAAATCTAAACCTAACCCCAAATCTAAACCTAAAATCTAAACCTAACCCCAAATCTAAACCTAAAATCTAAACCTAACCCCAAATCTAAACCTAACCCCAAATCTAAACCTAACATCTAAACCTAACCCCAAATCTAAACCTAAAATCTAAACCTAAAATATAAACCTAACCCCAAATCTAAACCTAAAATCTAAACCTAACCCCAAATCTAAACCTAACCCCAAATCTAAACCTAAAATCTAAACCTAACCCCAAATCTAAACCTAAAATCTAAACCTAACCCCAAATCTAAACCTAAAATCTAAACCTAACTCCAAATCTAAACCTAACCCCAAATCTAAACCTAAAATCTAAACCTAACCCCAAATCTAAACCTAACCCCATATCTAAACCTAAAATCTAAACCTAACCCCAAATCTAAACCTAAAATCTAAACCTAACCCCAAATCTAAACCTAACCCCAAATCTAAACCTAAAATCTAGACCTAACCCCAAATCTAAACCTTACCCCAAATATAAACATAAATCGAAACGTAACCCCAAATCTAAACCTAAAATCTAAACCTAACCCCAAATCTAAACCTAAAATCTAAACCTAACCCCAAATCTAAACCTAAAATCTAAACCTAAAATCTAAACCTAACCCCAAATCTAAACCTAAAATCTAAACCTAACCCCAAATCTAAACCTAACCCCAAATCTAAACCTAAAATCTAAACCTAACCCCAAATCTACACCTAACCCCAAATCTAAACCTAAAATCTAAACCTAACCCCAAATCTAAACCTAAAATCTAAACCTAACCCCAAATCTAAACCTAAAATCTAAACCTAACTCCAAATCTAAACCTAACCCCAAATCTAAACCTAAAATCTAAACCTAACCCCAAATCTAAACCTAAAATCTAAACCTAACTCCAAATCTAAACCTAACCCCAAATCTAAACCTAAAATCTAAACCTAACCCCAAATCTAAACCTAACCCCATATCTAAACCTAAAATCTAAACCTAACCCCAAATCTAAACCTAAAATCTAAACCTAACCCCAAATCTAAACCTAAAATCTAAACCTAACCCCAAATCTAAACCTAACCCCAAATATAAACCTGAAATCTAAACCTAACCCCAAATCTAAACCTAAAATCTAAACCTAAAATCTAAACCTAACCCCAAATCTAAACCTAAAATCTAAACCTAACTCCAAATCTAAACCTAAAATCTAAACCTAACCCCAAATCTAAACCTAAAATCTAAACCTAACCTAAAATCTAAACCTAACCCCAAATCTAAACCTAAAATCTAAACCTAACCCCAAATCTAAACCTAAAATCTAAACCTAACCCCAAATCTAAACCTAACCCCAAATCTAAACCTAAAATCTAAACCTAACCCCAAATCTAAACCTAACCCCAAATCTAAACCTTAAATCTAAACCTAACCCCAAATCTAAACCTAAAATCTAAACCTAACCCCAAATCTAAACCTAACCCCAAATCTAAACCTAAAATCTAAACCTAACCCCAAATTTAAACCTAAAATCTAAACCTAACCCCAAATCTAAACCTAAAATCTAAACCTAACCCCAAATCTAAACCTAAAATCTAAACCTAACCCCAAATCTAAACCTAACCCCAAATCTAAACCTTAAATCTAAACCTAAAATATAAACCTAACCCCAAATCTAAACCTAACCCCAAATATAAACCTAAAATCTAAACCTAACCCCAAATCTAAACCTAACCCCAAATCTAAACCTAAAATCTAAACCTAACCCCAAATCTACACCTAACCCCAAATCTAAACCTAAAATCTAAACCTAACCCCAAATCTAAACCTAAAATCTAAACCTAACCCCAAATCTAAACCTAAAATCTAAACCTAACTCCAAATCTAAACCTAACCCCAAATCTAAACCTAAAATCTAAACCTAACTCCAAATCTAAACCTAACCCCAAATCTAAACCTAAAATCTAAACCTAACCCCAAATCTAAACCTAACCCCATATCTAAACCTAAAATCTAAACCTAACCCCAAATCTAAACCTAAAATCTAAACCTAACCCCAAATCTAAACCTAAAATCTAAACCTAACCCCAAATCTAAACCTAAAATCTAAACCTAACTCCAAATCTAAACCTAACCCCAAATCTAAACCTAAAATCTAAACCTAACTCCAAATCTAAACCTAACCCCAAATCTAAACCTAAAATCTAAACCTAACCCCAAATCTAAACCTAACCCCATATATAAACCTAAAATCTAAACCTAACCCCAAATCTAAACCTAAAATCTAAACCTAACCCCAAATCTAAACCTAAAATCTAAACCTAACTCCAAATCTAAACCTAAAATCTAAACCTAACCCCAAATCTAAACCTTACCCCAAATATAAACCTGAAATCTAAACCTAACCCCAAATCTAAACCTAAAATCTAAACCTAAAATCTAAACCTAACCCCAAATATAAACCTAAAATCTAAACCTAACCCCAAATCTAAACCTAACCCCAAATCTAAACCTAAAATCTAAACCTAACCCCAAATCTAAACCTAAAATCTAAACCTAACCCCAAATCTAAACCTAACCCCAAATCTAAACCTAAAATCTAAACCTAACCCCAAATCTAAACCTTAAATCTAAACCTAACCCCAAATCTAAACCTAAAATCTAAACCTAACCCCAAATCTAAACCTAACCCCAAATCTAAACCTAAAATCTAAACCTAACCCCAAATCTAAACCTAACCCCAAATCTAAACCTAAAATCTAAACCTAACCCCAAATCTAAACCTAAAATCTAAACCTAACCCCAAATCTAAACCTAAAATCTAAACCTAACCCCAAATCTAAACCTAAAATCTAAACCTAACCCCAAATCTAAACCTTACCCCAAATATAAACCTGAAATCTAAACCTAACCCCAAATCTAAACCTAAAATCTAAACCTAAAATCTAAACCTAACCCCAAATATAAACCTAAAATCTAAACCTATCCCCAAATCTAAACCTAACCCCAAATCTAAACCTAAAATCTAAACCTAACCCCAAATCTAAACCTAAAATCTAAACCTAACCCCAAATCTAAACCTAACCCCAAATCTAAACCTAAAATCTAAACCTAACCCCAAATCTAAACCTTAAATCTAAACCTAACCCCAAATCTAAACCTAAAATCTAAACCTAACCCCAAATCTACACCTAACCCCAAATCTAAACCTAAAATCTAAACCTAACCCCAAATCTAAACCTAAAATCTAAACCTAACCCCAAATCTAAACCTAAAATCTAAACCTAACTCCAAATCTAAACCTAACCCCAAATCTAAACCTAAAATCTAAACCTAACTCCAAATCTAAACCTAACCCCAAATCTAAACCTAAAATCTAAACCTAACCCCAAATCTAAACCTAACCCCATATCTAAACCTAAAATCTAAACCTAACCCCAAATCTAAACCTAAAATCTAAACCTAACCCCAAATCTAAACCTAAAATCTAAACCTAACCCCAAATCTAAACCTAAAATCTAAACCTAACTCCAAATCTAAACCTAACCCCAAATCTAAACCTAAAATCTAAACCTAACTCCAAATCTAAACCTAACCCCAAATCTAAACCTAAAATCTAAACCTAACCCCAAATCTAAACCTAACCCCATATCTAAACCTAAAATCTAAACCTAACCCCAAATCTAAACCTAAAATCTAAACCTAACCCCAAATCTAAACCTAAAATCTAAACCTAACCCCAAATCTAAACCTAAAATCTAAACCTAACCCCAAATCTAAACCTTACCCCAAATATAAACCTGAAATCTAAACCTAACCCCAAATCTAAACCTAAAATCTAAACCTAAAATCTAAACCTAACCCCAAATATAAACCTAAAATCTAAACCTAACCCCAAATCTAAACCTAACCCCAAATCTAAACCTAAAATCTAAACCTAACCCCAAATCTAAACCTAAAATCTAAACCTTACCCCAAATCTAAACCTAACCCCAAATCTAAACCTAAAATCTAAACCTAACCCCAAATCTAAACCTTAAATCTAAACCTAACCCCAAATCTAAACCTAAAATCTAAACCTAACCCCAAATCTAAACCTAACCCCAAATCTAAACCTAAAATCTAAACCTAACCCCAAATCTAAACCTAACCCCAAATCTAAACCTAAAATCTAAACCTAACCCCAAATCTAAACCTAAAATCTAAACCTAACCCCAAATCTAAACCTAACCCCAAATCTAAACCTGAAATCTAAACCTAACCCCAAATCTAAACCTAACCCCAAATCTAAACCTAAAATCTAAACCTAACCCCAAATCTAAACCTAAAATCTAAACCTAAAATCTAAACCTAACCCCAAATCTAAACCTAAAATCTAAACCTAACCCCAAATCTAAACCTAACCCCATATCTAAACCTAAAATCTAAACCTAACCCCAAATCTAAACCTAAAATCTAAACCTAACCCCAAATCTAAACCTAAAATCTAAACCTAAAATCTAAACCTAATCCCAAATCTAAACCTTACCCCAAATATAAACCTAAAATCTAAACCTAAAATCTAAACCTAACCCCAAATCTAAACCTAACCCCAAATCTAAACCTGAAATCTAAACCTAACCCCAAATCTAAACCTAACCCCAAATCTAAACCTAAAATCTAAACCTAACCCCAAATCTAAACCTAAAATCTAAACCTAAAATCTAAACCTAACCCCAAATCTAAACCTAAAATCTAAACCTAACCCCAAATCTAAACCTAACCCCATATCTAAACCTAAAATCTAAACCTAACCCCAAATCTAAACCTAAAATCTAAACCTAACCCCAAATCTAAACCTAAAATCTAAACCTAAAATCTAAACCTAACCCCAAATCTAAACCTAAAATCTAAACCTAACCCCAAATCTAAACCTAACCCCAAATCTAAACCTAAAATCTAAACCTAACCCCAAATCTAAACCTAAAATCTAAACCTAACCCCAAATCTAAACCTAACCCCAAATCTAAACCTAAAATCTAAACCTAAACCCAAATCTAAACCTAAAATCTAAACCTAACCCCAAATCTAAACCTTAAATCTAAACCTAACCCCAAATCTAAACCTAAAATCTAAACCTAACCCCAAATCTAAACCTAACCCCAAATCTAAACCTAAAATCTAAACCTAACCCCAAATTTAAACCTAAAATCTAAACCTAACCCCAAATCTAAACCTAAAATCTAAACCTAACCCCAAATCTAAACCTAACCCCAAATCTAAACCTAAAATCTAAACCTAACCCCAAATCTAAACCTAAAATCTAAACCTAAAATCTAAACCTAACCCCAAATCTAAACCTAAAATCTAAACCTAACCCCAAATCTACACCTAACCCCAAATCTAAACCTAAAATCTAAACCTAACCCCAAATCTAAACCTAAAATCTAAACGTAACTCCAAATCTAAACCTAACCCCAAATCTAAACCTAAAATCTAAACCTAACCCCAAATCTAAACCTAACCCCAAATCTAAACCTAAAATCTAAACCTAACCCCAAATCTAAACCTTACCCCAAATATAAACCTAAAATCTAAACCTAACCCCAAATCTAAACCTAAAATCTAAACCTAACCCGAAATCTAAACCTAAAATCTAAACCTAACCCCAAATCTACACCTAACCCCAAATCTAAACCTAAAATCTAAACCTAACCCCAAATCTAAACCTAAAATCTAAACCTAAAATCTAAACCTAACCCCAAATCTAAACCTAAAATCTAAACCTTACCCCAAATCTAAACCTAACCCCAAATCTAAACCTAAAATCTAAACCTAACCCCAAATCTAAACCTAACCCCAAATCTAAACCTAAAATCTAAACCTAACCCCAAATCTAAACCTAACCCCAAATCTAAACCTAAAATCTAAACCTAAACCCAAATCTAAACCTAAAATCTAAACCTAACCCCAAATCTAAACCTAACCCCAAATCTAAACCTTAAATCTAAACCTAACCCCAAATCTAAACCTAAAATCTAAACCTAACCCCAAATCTAAACCTAACCCCAAATCTAAACCTAAAATCTAAACCTAACCCCAAATTTAAACCTAAAATCTAAACCTAACCCCAAATCTAAACCTAAAATCTAAACCTAACCCCAAATCTAAACCTAACCCCAAATCTAAACCTAAAATCTAAACCTAACCCCAAATCTAAACCTAACCCCAAATCTAAACCTAAAATCTAAACCTAACCCCAAATCTAAACCTAAAATCTAAACCTAACCCCAAATCTAAACCTAACCCCAAATCTAAACCTGAAATCTAAACCTAACCCCAAATCTAAACCTAACCCCAAATCTAAACCTAAAATCTAAACCTAACCCCAAATCTAAACCTAAAATCTAAACCTAAAATCTAAACCTAACCCCAAATCTAAACCTAAAATCTAAACCTAACCCCAAATCTAAACCTAACCCCATATCTAAACCTAAAATCTAAACCTAACCCCAAATCTAAACCTAAAATCTAAACCTAACCCCAAATCTAAACCTAAAATCTAAACCTAAAATCTAAACCTAATCCCAAATCTAAACCTTACCCCAAATATAAACCTAAAATCTAAACATAACCACAAATCTAAACCTAAAATCTAAACCTAACCCCAAATCTAAACCTAAAATCTAAACCTAAAATCTAAACCTAACCCCAAATCTAAACCTAAAATCTAAACCTAACCCCAAATCTAAACCTAACCCCAAATCTAAACCTAAAATCTAAACCTAACCCCAAATCTAAACCTAAAATCTAAACCTAACCCCAAATCTAAACCTAACCCCAAATCTAAACCTAAAATCTAAACCTAAACCCAAATCTAAACCTAAAATCTAAACCTAACCCCAAATCTAAACCTTAAATCTAAACCTAACCCCAAATCTAAACCTAAAATCTAAACCTAACCCCAAATCTAAACCTAACCCCAAATCTAAACCTAAAATCTAAACCTAACCCCAAATTTAAACCTAAAATCTAAACCTAACCCCAAATCTAAACCTAAAATCTAAACCTAACCCCAAATCTAAACCTAACCCCAAATCTAAACCTAAAATCTAAACCTAACCCCAAATCTAAACCTAAAATCTAAACCTAAAATCTAAACCTAACCCCAAATCTAAACCTAAAATCTAAACCTAACCCCAAATCTACACCTAACCCCAAATCTAAACCTAAAATCTAAACCTAACCCCAAATCTAAACCTAAAATCTAAACGTAACTCCAAATCTAAACCTAACCCCAAATCTAAACCTAAAATCTAAACCTAACCCCAAATCTAAACCTAACCCCAAATCTAAACCTAAAATCTAAACCTAACCCCAAATCTAAACCTTACCCCAAATATAAACCTAAAATCTAAACCTAACCCCAAATCTAAACCTAAAATCTAAACCTAACCCCAAATCTAAACCTAAAATCTAAACCTAACCCCAAATCTACACCTAACCCCAAATCTAAACCTAAAATCTAAACCTAACCCCAAATCTAAACCTAAAATCTAAACCTAAAATCTAAACCTAACCCCAAATCTAAACCTAAAATCTAAACCTTACCCCAAATCTAAACCTAACCCCAAATCTAAACCTAAAATCTAAACCTAACCCCAAATCTAAACCTAACCCCAAATCTAAACCTAAAATCTAAACCTAACCCCAAATCTAAACCTAACCCCAAATCTAAACCTAAAATCTAAACCTAAACCCAAATCTAAACCTAAAATCTAAACCTAACCCCAAATCTAAACCTAACCCCAAATCTAAACCTTAAATCTAAACCTAACCCCAAATCTAAACCTAAAATCTAAACCTAACCCCAAATCTAAACCTAACCCCAAATCTAAACCTAAAATCTAAACCTAACCCAAAATTTAAACCTAAAATCTAAACCTAACCCCAAATCTAAACCTAAAATCTAAACCTAACCCCAAATCTAAACCTAACCCCAAATCTAAACCTAACATCTAAACCTAACCCCAAATCTAAACCTAAAATCTAAACCTAAAATATAAACCTAACCCCAAATCTAAACCTAAAATCTAAACCTAACCCCAAATCTAAACCTAACCCCAAATCTAAACCTAAAATCTAAACCTAACCCCAAATCTAAACCTAAAATCTAAACCTAACCCCAAATCTAAACCTAAAATCTAAACCTAACTCCAAATCTAAACCTAACCCCAAATCTAAACCTAAAATCTAAACCTAACCCCAAATCTAAACCTAACCCCATATCTAAACCTAAAATCTAAACCTAACCCCAAATCTAAACCTAAAATCTAAACCTAACCCCAAATCTAAACCTAACCCCAAATCTAAACCTAAAATCTAAACCTAACCCCAAATCTAAACCTTACCCCAAATATAAACATAAATCGAAACGTAACCCCAAATCTAAACCTAAAATCTAAACCTAACCCCAAATCTAAACCTAAAATCTAAACCTAACCCCAAATCTAAACCTAAAATCTAAACCTAAAATCTAAACCTAACCCCAAATCTAAACCTAACCCCAAATCTAAACCTAAAATCTAAACCTAACCCCAGATCTAAACCTAAAATCTAAACCTAACCCCAAATCTAAACCTAACCCCAAATCTAAACCTGAAATCTAAACCTAACCCCAAATCTAAACCTAAAATCTAAACCTAACCCCAAATCTAAACCTAAAATCTAAACCTAACTCCAAATCTAAACCTAACCCCAAATCTAAACCTAAAATCTAAACCTAACCCCAAATCTAAACCTAAAATCTAAACCTAACTCCAAATCTAAACCTAACCCCAAATCTAAACCTAAAATCTAAACCTAACCCCAAATCTAAACCTAACCCCATATCTAAACCTAAAATCTAAACCTAACCCCAAATCTAAACCTAAAATCTAAACCTAACCCCAAATCTAAACCTAAAATCTAAACCTAACCCCAAATCTAAACCTAACCCCATATATAAACCTGAAATCTAAACCTAACCCCAAATCTAAACCTAAAATCTAAACCTAAAATCTAAACCTAACCCCAAATCTAAACCTAAAATCTAAACCTAACCCCAAATCTAAACCTAACCCCAAATCTAAACCTAAAATCTAAACCTAACCTAAAATCTAAACCTAACCCCAAATCTAAACCTAAAATCTAAACCTAACCCCAAATCTAAACCTAAAATCTAAACCTAACCCCAAATCTAAACCTAACCCCAAATCTAAACCTAAAATCTAAACCTAACCCCAAATCTAAACCTAACCCCAAATCTAAACCTTAAATCTAAACCTAACCCCAAATCTAAACCTAAAATCTAAACCTAACCCCAAATCTAAACCTAACCCCAAATCTAAACCTAAAATCTAAACCTAACCCCAAATTTAAACCTAAAATCTAAACCTAACCCCAAATCTAAACCTAAAATCTAAACCTAACCCCAAATCTAAACCTAAAATCTAAACCTAACCCCAAATCTAAACCTAACCCCAAATCTAAACCTTAAATCTAAACCTAAAATATAAACCTAACCCCAAATCTAAACCTAACCCCAAATATAAACCTAAAATCTAAACCTAACCCCAAATCTAAACCTAACCCCAAATCTAAACCTAAAATCTAAACCTAACCCCAAATCTACACCTAACCCCAAATCTAAACCTAAAATCTAAACCTAACCCCAAATCTAAACCTAAAATCTAAACCTAACCCCAAATCTAAACCTAAAATCTAAACCTAACTCCAAATCTAAACCTAACCCCAAATCTAAACCTAAAATCTAAACCTAACTCCAAATCTAAACCTAACCCCAAATCTAAACCTAAAATCTAAACCTAACCCCAAATCTAAACCTAACCCCATATCTAAACCTAAAATCTAAACCTAACCCCAAATCTAAACCTAAAATCTAAACCTAACCCCAAATCTAAACCTAAAATCTAAACCTAACCCCAAATCTAAACCTTACCCCAAATATAAACCTGAAATCTAAACCTAACCCCAAATCTAAACCTAAAATCTAAACCTAAAATCTAAACCTAACCCCAAATATAAACCTAAAATCTAAACCTAACCCCAAATCTAAACCTAACCCCAAATCTAAACCTAAAATCTAAACCTAACCCCAAATCTAAACCTAAAATCTAAACCTAAAATCTAAACCTAACCCCAAATCTAAACCTTAAATCTAAACCTAACCCCAAATCTAAACCTAAAATCTAAACCTAACCCCAAATCTAAACCTAACCCCAAATCTAAACCTAAAATCTAAACCTAACCCCAAATCTAAACCTAACCCCAAATCTAAACCTAAAATCTAAACCTAACCCCAAATCTAAACCTAAAATCTAAACCTAACCCCAAATCTAAACCTAACCCCAAATCTAAACCTGAAATCTAAACCTAACCCCAAATCTAAACCTAACCCCAAATCTAAACCTAAAATCTAAACCTAACCCCAAATCTAAACCTAAAATCTAAACCTAAAATCTAAACCTAACCCCAAATCTAAACCTAAAATCTAAACCTAACCCCAAATCTAAACCTAACCCCATATCTAAACCTAAAATCTAAACCTAAAATCTAAACCTAACCCCAAATCTAAACCTAAAATCTAAACCTAAAATCTAAACCTAATCCCAAATCTAAACCTTACCCCAAATATAAACCTAAAATCTAAACATAACCCCAAATCTAAACCTAAAATCTAAACCTAACCCCAAATCTAAACCTAAAATCTAAACCTAAAATCTAAACCTAACCCCAAATCTAAACCTAAAATCTAAACCTAACCCCAAATCTAAACCTAACCCCAAATCTAAACCTAACCCCAAATCTAAACCTAAAATCTAAACCTAACCCCAAATCTAAACCTAAAATCTAAACCTAACCCCAAATCTAAACCTAAAATCTAAACCTAACCCCAAATCTAAACCTAACCCCAAATCTAAACCTAAAATCTAAACCTAACCCCAAATTTAAACCTAAAATCTAAACCTAACCCCAAATCTAAACCTAAAATCTAAACCTAACCCCAAATCTAAACCTAACCCCAAATCTAAACCTAAAATCTAAACCTAACCCCAAATCTAAACCTAAAATCTAAACCTAAAATCTAAACCTAACCCCAAATCTAAACCTAAAATCTAAACCTAACCCCAAATCTACACCTAACCCCAAATCTAAACCTAAAATCTAAACCTAACCCCAAATCTAAACCTAAAATCTAAACGTAACTCCAAATCTAAACCTAACCCCAAATCTAAACCTAAAATCTAAACCTAACCCCAAATCTAAACCTAACCCCAAATCTAAACCTAAAATCTAAACCTAACCCCAAATCTAAACCTTACCCCAAATATAAACCTAAAATCTAAACCTAACCCCAAATCTAAACCTAAAATCTAAACCTAACCCCAAATCTAAACCTAAAATCTAAACCTAACCCCAAATCTACACCTAACCCCAAATCTAAACCTAAAATCTAAACCTAACCCCAAATCTAAACCTAACCCCAAATCTAAACCTAAAATCTAAACCTAACCCCAAATCTAAACCTAAAATCTAAACCTAACCCCAAATCTAAACCTAACCCCAAATCTAAACCTAAAATCTAAACCTAACCCCAAATCTAAACCTAACCCCAAATCTAAACCTAAAATCTAAACCTAACCCCAAATCTAAACCTAACCCCAAATCTAAACCTAAAATCTAAACCTAAAATCTAAACCTAACCCCAAATCTAAACCTAACCCCAAATCTAAACCTTAAATCTAAACCTAACCCCAAATCTAAACCTAAAATCTAAACCTAACCCCAAATCTAAACCTAACCCCAAATCTAAACCTAAAATCTAAACCTAACCCCAAATTTAAACCTAAAATCTAAACCTAACCCCAAATCTAAACCTAAAATCTAAACCTAACCCCAAATCTAAACCTAACCCCAAATCTAAACCTAACATCTAAACCTAACCCCAAATCTAAACCTAAAATCTAAACCTAAAATCTAAACCTAACCCCAAATCTAAACCTAAAATCTAAACCTAACCCCAAATCTAAACCTAACCCCAAATCTAAACCTAAAATCTAAACCTAACCCCAAATCTAAACCTAAAATCTAAACCTAACCCCAAATCTAAACCTAAAATCTAAACCTAACTCCAAATCTAAACCTAACCCCAAATCTAAACCTAAAATCTAAACCTAACCCCAAATCTAAACCTAACCCCATATCTAAACCTAAAATCTAAACCTAACCCCAAATCTAAACCTAAAATCTAAACCTAACTCCAAATCTAAACCTAACCCCAAATCTAAACCTAAAATCTAAACCTAACCCCAAATCTAAACCTAACCCCATATCTAAACCTAAAATCTAAACCTAACCCCAAATCTAAACCTAAAATCTAAACCTAACCCCAAATCTAAACCTAAAATCTAAACCTAACCCCAAATCTAAACCTTACCCCAAATATAAACCTGAAATCTAAACCTAACCCCAAATCTAAACCTAAAATCTAAACCTAAAATCTAAACCTAACCCCAAATATAAACCTAAAATCTAAACCTAACCCCAAATCTAAACCTAACCCCAAATCTAAACCTAAAATCTAAACCTAACCCCAAATCTAAACCTAAAATCTAAACCTAAAATCTAAACCTAACCCCAAATCTAAACCTTAAATCTAAACCTAACCCCAAATCTAAACCTAAAATCTAAACCTAACCCCAAATCTAAACCTAACCCCAAATCTAAACCTAAAATCTAAACCTAACCCCAAATCTAAACCTAACCCCAAATCTAAACCTAAAATCTAAACCTAACCCCAAATCTAAACCTAAAATCTAAACCTAACCCCAAATCTAAACCTAACCCCAAATCTAAACCTGAAATCTAAACCTAACCCCAAATCTAAACCTAACCCCAAATCTAAACCTAAAATCTAAACCTAACCCCAAATCTAAACCTAAAATCTAAACCTAAAATCTAAACCTAACCCCAAATCTAAACCTAAAATCTAAACCTAACCCCAAATCTAAACCTAACCCCATATCTAAACCTAAAATCTAAACCTAACCCCAAATCTAAACCTAACCCCAAATCTAAACCTAAAATCTAAACCTAATCCCAAATCTAAACCTTACCCCAAATATAAACCTAAAATCTAAACATAACCCCAAATCTAAACCTAAAATCTAAACCTAACCCCAAATCTAAACCTAAAATCTAAACCTAACCCCAAATCTAAACCTAAAATCTAAACCTAAAATCTAAACCTAACCCCAAATCTAAACCTAAAATCTAAACCTAACCCCAAATCTAAACCTAACCCCAAATCTAAACCTAACCCCAAATCTAAACCTAAAATCTAAACCTAACCCCAAATCTAAACCTAAAATCTAAACCTAACCCCAAATCTAAACCTAAAATCTAAACCTAACCCCAAATCTAAACCTAACCCCAAATCTAAACCTAAAATC
Source organism: Patagioenas fasciata (assembly GCF_037038585.1). Lineage (NCBI taxonomy): Eukaryota > Metazoa > Chordata > Aves > Columbiformes > Columbidae > Patagioenas > Patagioenas fasciata. Next base: position 362,687 of record NW_027288782.1, on the reverse strand, counting down.
TAAACCTAACCCCAAATTTAAACCTAAAATCTAAACCTAACCCCAAATCTAAACCTAAAATCTAAACCTAACCCCAAATCTAAACCTAACCCCAAATCTAAACCTAAAATCTAAACCTAACCCCAAATCTAAACCTAAAATCTAAACCTAAAATCTAAACCTAACCCCAAATCTAAACCTAAAATCTAAACCTAACCCCAAATCTACACCTAACCCCAAATCTAAACCTAAAATCTAAACCTAACCCCAAATCTAAACCTAAAATCTAAACGTAACTCCAAATCTAAACCTAACCCCAAATCTAAACCTAAAATCTAAACCTAACCCCAAATCTAAACCTAACCCCAAATCTAAACCTAAAATCTAAACCTAACCCCAAATCTAAACCTTACCCCAAATATAAACCTAAAATCTAAACCTAACCCCAAATCTAAACCTAAAATCTAAACCTAACCCCAAATCTAAACCTAAAATCTAAACCTAACCCCAAATCTACACCTAACCCCAAATCTAAACCTAAAATCTAAACCTAACCCCAAATCTAAACCTAAAATCTAAACCTAAAATCTAAACCTAACCCCAAATCTAAACCTAAAATCTAAACCTAACCCCAAATCTAAACCTAACCCCAAATCTAAACCTAAAATCTAAACCTAACCCCAAATCTAAACCTAACCCCAAATCTAAACCTAAAATCTAAACCTAACCCCAAATCTAAACCTAACCCCAAATCTAAACCTAAAATCTAAACCTAAAATCTAAACCTAACCCCAAATCTAAACCTAACCCCAAATCTAAACCTTAAATCTAAACCTAACCCCAAATCTAAACCTAAAATCTAAACCTAACCCCAAATCTAAACCTAACCCCAAATCTAAACCTAAAATCTAAACCTAACCCCAAATTTAAACCTAAAATCTAAACCTAACCCCAAATCTAAACCTAAAATCTAAACCTAACCCCAAATCTAAACCTAACCCCAAATCTAAACCTAACATCTAAACCTAACCCCAAATCTAAACCTAAAATCTAAACCTAAAATCTAAACCTAACCCCAAATCTAAACCTAAAATCTAAACCTAACCCCAAATCTAAACCTAACCCCAAATCTAAACCTAAAATCTAAACCTAACCCCAAATCTAAACCTAAAATCTAAACCTAACCCCAAATCTAAACCTAAAATCTAAACCTAACTCCAAATCTAAACCTAACCCCAAATCTAAACCTAAAATCTAAACCTAACCCCAAATCTAAACCTAACCCCATATCTAAACCTAAAATCTAAACCTAACCCCAAATCTAAACCTAAAATCTAAACCTAACCCCAAATCTAAACCTAACCCCAAATCTAAACCTAAAATCTAAACCTAACCCCAAATCTAAACCTTACCCCAAATATAAACATAAATCTAAACGTAACCCCAAATCTAAACCTAAAATCTAAACCTAACCCCAAATCTAAACCTAAAATCTAAACCTAACCCCAAATCTAAACCTAAAATCTAAACCTAAAATCTAAACCTAACCCCAAATCTAAACCTAAAATCTAAACCTAACCCCAAATCTAAACCTAACCCCAAATCTAAACCTAAAATCTAAACCTAACCCCAAATCTACACCTAACCCCAAATCTAAACCTAAAATCTAAACCTAACCCCAAATCTAAACCTAAAATCTAAACCTAACCCCAAATCTAAACCTAAAATCTAAACCTAACTCCAAATCTAAACCTAACCCCAAATCTAAACCTAAAATCTAAACCTAACTCCAAATCTAAACCTAACCCCAAATCTAAACCTAAAATCTAAACCTAACCCCAAATCTAAACCTAACCCCATATCTAAACCTAAAATCTAAACCTAACCCCAAATCTAAACCTAAAATCTAAACCTAACCCCAAATCTAAACCTAAAATCTAAACCTAACCCCAAATCTAAACCTAACCCCAAATATAAACCTGAAATCTAAACCTAACCCCAAATCTAAACCTAAAATCTAAACCTAAAATCTAAACCTAACCCCAAATCTAAACCTAAAATCTAAACCTAACCCCAAATCTAAACCTAACCCCAAATCTAAACCTAAAATCTAAACCTAACCTAAAATCTAAACCTAACCCCAAATCTAAACCTAAAATCTAAACCTAACCCCAAATCTAAACCTAACCCCAAATCTAAACCTAAAATCTAAACCTAACCCCAAATCTAAACCTAACCCCAAATCTAAACCTTAAATCTAAACCTAACCCCAAATCTAAACCTAAAATCTAAACCTAACCCCAAATCTAAACCTAACCCCAAATCTAAACCTAAAATCTAAACCTAACCCCAAATTTAAACCTAAAATCTAAACCTAACCCCAAATCTAAACCTAAAATCTAAACCTAACCCCAAATCTAAACCTAAAATCTAAACCTAACCCCAAATCTAAACCTAACCCCAAATCTAAACCTTAAATCTAAACCTAAAATATAAACCTAACCCCAAATCTAAACCTAACCCCAAATCTAAACCTAAAATCTAAACCTAACCCCAAATCTAAACCTAAAATCTAAACCTAACCCCAAATCTAAACCTAAAATCTAAACCTAACCCGAAATCTAAACCTAAAATCTAAACCTAACCCCAAATCTACACCTAACCCCAAATCTAAACCTAAAATCTAAACCTAACCCCAAATCTAAACCTAAAATCTAAACCTAAAATCTAAACCTAACCCCAAATCTAAACCTAAAATCTAAACCTTACCCCAAATCTAAACCTAACCCCAAATCTAAACCTAAAATCTAAACCTAACCCCAAATCTAAACCTAACCCCAAATCTAAACCTAAAATCTAAACCTAACCCCAAATCTAAACCTAACCCCAAATCTAAACCTAAAATCTAAACCTAAACCCAAATCTAAACCTAAAATCTAAACCTAACCCCAAATCTAAACCTTAAATCTAAACCTAACCCCAAATCTAAACCTAAAATCTAAACCTAACCCCAAATCTAAACCTAACCCCAAATCTAAACCTAACCCCAAATCTAAACCTAAAATCTAAACCTAACCCCAAATTTAAACCTAAAATCTAAACCTAACCCCAAATCTAAACCTAACCCCAAATCTAAACCTAACATCTAAACCTAACCCCAAATCTAAACCTAAAATCTAAACCTAAAATATAAACCTAACCCCAAATCTAAACCTAAAATCTAAACCTAACCCCAAATCTAAACCTAACCCCAAATCTAAACCTAAAATCTAAACCTAACCCCAAATCTAAACCTAAAATCTAAACCTAACCCCAAATCTAAACCTAAAATCTAAACCTAACTCCAAATCTAAACCTAACCCCAAATCTAAACCTAAAATCTAAACCTAACCCCAAATCTAAACCTAACCCCATATCTAAACCTAAAATCTAAACCTAACCCCAAATCTAAACCTAAAATCTAAACCTAACCCCAAATCTAAACCTAACCCCAAATCTAAACCTAAAATCTAAACCTAACCCCAAATCTAAACCTTACCCCAAATATAAACATAAATCGAAACGTAACCCCAAATCTAAACCTAAAATCTAAACCTAACCCCAAATCTAAACCTAAAATCTAAACCTAACCCCAAATCTAAACCTAAAATCTAAACCTAAAATCTAAACCTAACCCCAAATCTAAACCTAAAATCTAAACCTAACCCCAAATCTAAACCTAACCCCAAATCTAAACCTAAAATCTAAACCTAACCCCAAATCTACACCTAACCCCAAATCTAAACCTAAAATCTAAACCTAACCCCAAATCTAAACCTAAAATCTAAACCTAACCCCAAATCTAAACCTAAAATCTAAACCTAACTCCAAATCTAAACCTAACCCCAAATCTAAACCTAAAATCTAAACCTAACCCCAAATCTAAACCTAAAATCTAAACCTAACTCCAAATCTAAACCTAACCCCAAATCTAAACCTAAAATCTAAACCTAACCCCAAATCTAAACCTAACCCCATATCTAAACCTAAAATCTAAACCTAACCCCAAATCTAAACCTAAAATCTAAACCTAACCCCAAATCTAAACCTAAAATCTAAACCTAACCCCAAATCTAAACCTAACCCCAAATATAAACCTGAAATCTAAACCTAACCCCAAATCTAAACCTAAAATCTAAACCTAAAATCTAAACCTAACCCCAAATCTAAACCTAAAATCTAAACCTAACCCCAAATCTAAACCTAACCCCAAATCTAAACCTAAAATCTAAACCTAACCTAAAATCTAAACCTAACCCCAAATCTAAACCTAAAATCTAAACCTAACCCCAAATCTAAACCTAAAATCTAAACCTAACCCCAAATCTAAACCTAACCCCAAATCTAAACCTAAAATCTAAACCTAACCCCAAATCTAAACCTAACCCCAAATCTAAACCTTAAATCTAAACCTAACCCCAAATCTAAACCTAAAATCTAAACCTAACCCCAAATCTAAACCTAACCCCAAATCTAAACCTAAAATCTAAACCTAACCCCAAATTTAAACCTAAAATCTAAACCTAACCCCAAATCTAAACCTAAAATCTAAACCTAACCCCAAATCTAAACCTAAAATCTAAACCTAACCCCAAATCTAAACCTAACCCCAAATCTAAACCTTAAATCTAAACCTAAAATATAAACCTTACCCCAAATCTAAACCTAACCCCAAATCTAAACCTAAAATCTAAACCTAACCCCAAATCTAAACCTAAAATCTAAACCTAACCCCAAATCTAAACCTAAAATCTAAACCTAACTCCAAATCTAAACCTAACCCCAAATCTAAACCTAAAATCTAAACCTAACCCCAAATCTAAACCTAACCCCATATCTAAACCTAAAATCTAAACCTAACCCCAAATCTAAACCTAAAATCTAAACCTAACCCCAAATCTAAACCTAACCCCAAATCTAAACCTAAAATCTAAACCTAACCCCAAATCTAAACCTTACCCCAAATATAAACCTAAAATCTAAACCTAACCCCAAATCTAAACCTAAAATCTAAACCTAACCCCAAATCTAAACCTAAAATCTAAACCTAACCCCAAATCTAAACCTAAAATCTAAACCTAAAATCTAAACCTAACCCCAAATCTAAACCTAAAATCTAAACCTAACCCCAAATCTAAACCTAACCCCAAATCTAAACCTAAAATCTAAACCTAACCCCAAATCTACACCTAACCCCAAATCTAAACCTAAAATCTAAACCTAACCCCAAATCTAAACCTAAAATCTAAACCTAACCCCAAATCTAAACCTAAAATCTAAACCTAACTCCAAATCTAAACCTAACCCCAAATCTAAACCTAAAATCTAAACCTAACCCCAAATCTAAACCTAAAATCTAAACCTAACCCCAAATCTAAACCTAACCCCATATCTAAACCTAAAATCTAAACCTAACCCCAAATCTAAACCTAAAATCTAAACCTAACCCCAAATCTAAACCTAAAATCTAAACCTAAAATCTAAACCTAATCCCAAATCTAAACCTTACCCCAAATATAAACCTAAAATCTAAACATAACCCCAAATCTAAACCTAAAATCTAAACCTAACCCCAAATCTAAACCTAAAATCTAAACCTAACCCCAAATCTAAACCTAAAATCTAAACCTAACCCCAAATCTAAACCTAACCCCAAATCTAAACCTAAAATCTAAACCTAACCCCAAATCTAAACCTAAAATCTAAACCTAACCCCAAATCTAAACCTAACCCCAAATCTAAACCTAAAATCTAAACCTAAACCCAAATCTAAACCTAAAATCTAAACCTAACCCCAAATCTAAACCTTAAATCTAAACCTAACCCCAAATCTAAACCTAAAATCTAAACCTAACCCCAAATCTAAACCTAACCCCAAATCTAAACCTAAAATCTAAACCTAACCCCAAATTTAAACCTAAAATCTAAACCTAACCCCAAATCTAAACCTAAAATCTAAACCTAACCCCAAATCTAAACCTAACCCCAAATCTAAACCTAAAATCTAAACCTAACCCCAAATCTAAACCTAAAATCTAAACCTAAAATCTAAACCTAACCCCAAATCTAAACCTAAAATCTAAACCTAACCCCAAATCTAAACCTAACCCCAAATCTAAACCTAAAATCTAAACCTAACCCCAAATCTAAACCTAAAATCTAAACGTAACTCCAAATCTAAACCTAACCCCAAATCTAAACCTAAAATCTAAACCTAACCCCAAATCTAAACCTAACCCCAAATCTAAACCTAAAATCTAAACCTAACCCCAAATCTAAACCTTACCCCAAATATAAACCTAAAATCTAAATCTAACCCCAAATCTAAACCTAACCCCAAATCTAAACCTAACCCCAAATCTAAACCTAAAATCTAAACCTAACCCCAAATCTAAACCTAACCCCAAATCTAAACCTAAAATCTAAACCTAACCCCAAATCTAAACCTAAAATCTAAACCTAAAATCTAAACCTAACCCCAAATCTAAACCTAAAATCTAAACCTAACCCCAAATCTAAACCTAACCCCAAATCTAAACCTAAAATCTAAACCTAACCCCAAATCTAAACCTAACCCCAAATCTAAACCTAAAATCTAAACCTAACCCCAAATCTAAACCTAACCCCAAATCTAAACCTAAAATCTAAACCTAACCCCAAATCTAAACCTAATATCTAAACCTAACCACAAATCTAAACCTAACCCCAAATCTAAACCTTAAATCTAAACCTAACCCCAAATCTAAACCTAAAATCTAAACCTAACCCCAAATCTAAACCTAACCCCAAATCTAAACCTAAAATCTAAACCTAACCCCAAATTTAAACCTAAAATCTAAACCTAACCCCAAATCTAAACCTAAAATCTAAACCTAACCCCAAATCTAAACCTAACCCCAAATCTAAACCTAACATCTAAACCTAACCCCAAATCTAAACCTAAAATCTAAACCTAAAATATAAACCTAACCCCAAATCTAAACCTAAAATCTAAACCTAACCCCAAATCTAAACCTAAAATCTAAACCTAACCCCAAATCTAAACCTAAAATCTAAACCTAACCCCAAATCTAAACCTAAAATCTAAACCTAACTCCAAATCTAAACCTAACCCCAAATCTAAACCTAAAATCTAAACCTAACCCCAAATCTAAACCTAACCCCATATCTAAACCTAAAATCTAAACCTAACCCCAAATCTAAACCTAAAATCTAAACCTAACCCCAAATCTAAACCTAAAATCTAAACCTAACCCCAAATCTAAACCTAAAATCTAAACCTAAAATCTAAACCTAACCCCAAATCTAAACCTAACCCCAAATCTAAACCTAAAATCTAAACCTAACCCCAAATCTAAACCTAAAATCTAAACCTAACCCCAAATCTAAACCTAACCCCAAATCTAAACCTAAAATCTAAACCTAACCCCAAATCTAAACCTAACCCCAAATCTAAACCTAAAATCTAAACCTAACCCCAAATCTAAACCTAAAATCTAAACCTAAAATCTAAACCTAACCCCAAATCTAAACCTAACCCCAAATCTAAACCTAAAATCTAAACCTAACCCCAAATCTAAACCTAAAATCTAAACCTAACCCCAAATCTAAACCTAAAATCTAAACCTAAAATCTAAACCTAAACCCAAATCTAAACCTAAAATCTAAACCTAACCCCAAATCTACACCTAACCCCAAATCTAAACCTAAAATCTAAACCTAACCCCAAATCTAAACCTAAAATCTAAACCTAACCCCAAATCTAAACCTTACACCAAATATAAACCTAAAACCTAAACCTAACCCCAAATCTAAACCTAAAATCTAAACCTAACCCCAAATCTAAACCTAAAATCTAAACCTAACCCCAAATCTAAACCTAACCCCAAATCTAAACCTAAAATCTAAACCTAACCCCAAATCTAAACCTTACCCCAAATCTAAACCTAAAATCTAAACCTAACCCCAAATCTAAACCTAAAATCTAAACCTAACCCCAAATCTAAACCTAAAATCTAAACCTAACCCCAAATCTAAACCTAAAATCTAAACCTAAAATCTAAACCTAACCCCAAATCTAAACCTAAAATCTAAACCTAACCCCAAATCTAAACCTAACTCCAAATCTAAACCTAAAATCTAAACCTAACCCCAAATCTAAACCTAACCCCAAATCTAAACCTAAAATCTAAACCTAACCCCAAATCTAAACCTAAAATCTAAACCTAACCCCAAATCTAAACCTAACCCCAAATCTAAACCTAAAATCTAAACCTAACCCCAAATCTAAACCTAACCCCAAATCTAAACCTTAAATCTAAACCTAACCCCAAATCTAAACCTAACCCCAAATCTAAACCTAAAATCTAAACCTAACCCCAAATTTAAACCTAAAATCTAAACCTAACCCCAAATCTAAACCTAAAATCTAAACCTAACCCCAAATCTAAAACTAAAATCTAAACCTAACCCCAAATCTAAACCTAAAATCTAAACCTAAAATCTAAACCTAACCCCAAATCTAAACCTAAAATCTAAACCTAACCCCAAATCTACACCTAACCCCAAATCTAAACCTAAAATCTAAACCTAACCCCAAATCTAAACCTAAAATCTAAACCTAACCCCAAATCTAAACCTAACCCCAAATCTAAACCTAAAATCTAAACCTAACCCCAAATCTAAACCTAACCCCAAATCTAAACCTAACCCCAAATCTAAACCTAAAATCTAAACCTAACCCCAAATCTAAACCTAACCCCAAATCTAAACCTAAAATCTAAACCTAACCCCAAATCTAAACCTTACCCCAAATATAAACCTAAAATCTAAACCTAACCCCAAATCTAAACCTAAAATCTACACCTAACCCCAAATCTAAACCTGAAATCTAAACCTAACCCCAAATCTAAACCTAACCCCAAATCTAAACCTAAAATCTAAACCTAACCCCAAATCTAAACCTAAAATCTAAACCTAACCCCAAATCTAAACCTAACCCCAAATCTAAACCTAAAATCTAAACCTAACCCCAAATCTACACCTAACCCCAAATCTAAACCTAAAATCTAAACCTAACCCCAAATCTAAACCTAAAATATAAACCTAACCCCAAATCTAAACCTAAAATCTAAACCTAACCCCAAATCTACACCTAACCCCAAATCTAAACCTAAAATCTAAACCTAACCCCAAATCTAAACCTAAAATCTAAACCTAACCCCAAATCTAAACCTAAAATCTAAACATAACTCCAAATCTAAACCTAACCCCAAATCTAAACCTAAAATCTAAACCTAACTCCAAATCTAAACCTAACCCCATATCTAAATCTAAAATCTAAACCTAACCCCAAATCTAAACCTAAAATCTAAACCTAACCCCAATTCTAAACCTAACCCCAAATCTAAACCTAAAATCTAAACCTAACCCCAAATCTAAAACTAACCCCAAATCTAAACCTAAAATCTAAACCTAACCTAAAATCTAAACCTAACCCCAAATCTAAACCTAACCCCAAATCTAAACCTAAAATCTAAACCTAACCCCAAATCTAAACCTAAAATCTAAACCTAACCCCAAATCTAAACCTAAAATCTAAACCTAACTCCAAATCTAAACCTAACCCCAAATCTAAACCTAAAATCTAAACCTAACTCCAAATCTAAACCTAACCCCAAATCTAAACCTAAAATCTAAACCTAACCCCAAATCTAAACCTAACCCCATATCTAAACCTAAAATCTAAACCTAACCCCAAATCTAAACCTAAAATCTAAACCTAACCCCAAATCTAAACCTAAAATCTAAACCTAACCCCAAATCTAAACCTTACCCCAAATATAAACCTGAAATCTAAACCTAACCCCAAATCTAAACCTAAAATCTAAACCTAAAATCTAAACCTAACCCCAAATATAAACCTAAAATCTAAACCTAACCCCAAATCTAAACCTAACCCCAAATCTAAACCTAAAATCTAAACCTAACCCCAAATCTAAACCTAACCCCAAATCTAAACCTAAAATCTAAACCTAACCCCAAATCTAAACCTAACCCCAAATCTAAACCTAAAATCTAAACCTAACCCCAAATCTAAACCTAAAATCTAAACCTAACCCCAAATCTAAACCTAACCCCAAATCTAAACCTGAAATCTAAACCTAACCCCAAATCTAAACCTAACCCCAAATCTAAACCTAAAATCTAAACCTAACCCCAAATCTAAACCTAAAATCTAAACCTAAAATCTAAACCTAACCCCAAATCTAAACCTAAAATCTAAACCTAACCCCAAATCTAAACCTAACCCCATATCTAAACCTAAAATCTAAACCTAACCCCAAATCTAAACCTAAAATCTAAACCTAACCCCAAATCTAAACCTAAAATCTAAACCTAAAATCTAAACCTAATCCCAAATCTAAACCTTACCCCAAATATAAACCTAAAATCTAAACATAACCCCAAATCTAAACCTAAAATCTAAACCTAACCCCAAATCTAAACCTAAAATCTAAACCTAAAATCTAAACCTAACCCCAAATCTAAACCTAAAATCTAAACCTAACCCCAAATCTAAACCTAACCCCAAATCTAAACCTAACCCCAAATCTAAACCTAAAATCTAAACCTAACCCCAAATCTAAACCTAAAATCTAAACCTAACCCCAAATCTAAACCTAACCCCAAATCTAAACCTAAAATCTAAACCTAAACCCAAATCTAAACCTAAAATCTAAACCTAACCCCAATCTAAACCTTAAATCTAAACCTAACCCCAAATCTAAACCTAAAATCTAAACCTAACCCCAATTCTAAACCTAACCCCAAATCTAAACCTAAAATCTAAACCTAACCCCAAATCTAAAACTAACCCCAAATCTAAACCTAAAATCTAAACCTAACCTAAAATCTAAACCTAACCCCAAATCTAAACCTAACCCCAAATCTAAACCTAAAATCTAAACCTAACCCCAAATCTAAACCTAAAATCTAAACCTAACCCCAAATCTAAACCTAAAATCTAAACCTAACTCCAAATCTAAACCTAACCCCAAATCTAAACCTAAAATCTAAACCTAACCCCAAATCTAAACCTAACCCCAAATCTAAACCTAAAATCTAAACCTAACCCCAAATCTAAACCTAACCCCATATCTAAACCTAAAATCTAAACCTAACCCCAAATCTAAACCTAAAATCTAAACCTAACCCCAAATCTAAACCTAAAATCTAAACCTAACCCCAAATCTAAACCTTACCCCAAATATAAACCTGAAATCTAAACCTAACCCCAAATCTAAACCTAAAATCTAAACCTAAAATCTAAACCTAACCCCAAATATAAACCTAAAATCTAAACCTAACCCCAAATCTAAACCTAACCCCAAATCTAAACCTAAAATCTAAACCTAACCCCAAATCTAAACCTAAAATCTAAACCTAACCCCAAATCTAAACCTAACCCCAAATCTAAACCTAAAATCTAAACCTAACCCCAAATCTAAACCTAACCCCAAATCTAAACCTAAAATCTAAACCTAACCCCAAATCTAAACCTAAAATCTAAACCTAACCCCAAATCTAAACCTAACCCCAAATCTAAACCTGAAATCTAAACCTAACCCCAAATCTAAACCTAACCCCAAATCTAAACCTAAAATCTAAACCTAACCCCAAATCTAAACCTAAAATCTAAACCTAAAATCTAAACCTAACCCCAAATCTAAACCTAAAATCTAAACCTAACCCCAAATCTAAACCTAACCCCATATCTAAACCTAAAATCTAAACCTAACCCCAAATCTAAACCTAAAATCTAAACCTAACCCCAAATCTAAACCTAAAATCTAAACCTAAAATCTAAACCTAATCCCAAATCTAAACCTTACCCCAAATATAAACCTAAAATCTAAACATAACCCCAAATCTAAACCTAAAATCTAAACCTAACCCCAAATCTAAACCTAAAATCTAAACCTAACCCCAAATCTAAACCTAAAATCTAAACCTAAAATCTAAACCTAACCCCAAATCTAAACCTAAAATCTAAACCTAACCCCAAATCTAAACCTAACCCCAAATCTAAACCTAAAATCTAAACCTAACCCCAAATCTAAACCTAAAATCTAAACCTAACCCCAAATCTAAACCTAACCCCAAATCTAAACCTAAAATCTAAACCTAAACCCAAATCTAAACCTAAAATCTAAACCTAACCCCAAATCTAAACCTTAAATCTAAACCTAACCCCAAATCTAAACCTAAAATCTAAACCTAACCCCAAATCTAAACCTAACCCCAAATCTAAACCTAAAATCTAAACCTAACCCCAAATCTAAACCTAACCCCAAATCTAAACCTAAAATCTAAACCTAAACCCAAATCTAAACCTAAAATCTAAACCTAACCCCAAATCTAAACCTTAAATCTAAACCTAAACCCAAATCTAAACCTAAAATCTAAACCTAACCCCAATTCTAAACCTAACCCCAAATCTAAACCTAAAATCTAAACCTAACCCCAAATCTAAAACTAACCCCAAATCTAAACCTAAAATCTAAACCTAACCTAAAATCTAAACCTAACCCCAAATCTAAACCTAACCCCAAATCTAAACCTAAAATCTAAACCTAACCCCAAATCTAAACCTAAAATCTAAACCTAACCCCAAATCTAAACCTAAAATCTAAACCTAACTCCAAATCTAAACCTAACCCCAAATCTAAACCTAAAATCTAAACCTAACCCCAAATCTAAACCTAACCCCAAATCTAAACCTAAAATCTAAACCTAACCCCAAATCTAAACCTAACCCCATATCTAAACCTAAAATCTAAACCTAACCCCAAATCTAAACCTAAAATCTAAACCTAACCCCAAATCTAAACCTAAAATCTAAACCTAACCCCAAATCTAAACCTTACCCCAAATATAAACCTGAAATCTAAACCTAACCCCAAATCTAAACCTAAAATCTAAACCTAAAATCTAAACCTAACCCCAAATCTAAACCTAAAATCTAAACCTAACCCCAAATCTAAACCTAACCCCAAATCTAAACCTAAAATCTAAACCTAACCCCAAATCTAAACCTAAAATCTAAACCTAACCCCAAATCTAAACCTAACCCCAAATCTAAACCTAAAATCTAAACCTAACCCCAAATCTAAACCTAACCCCAAATCTAAACCTAAAATCTAAACCTAACCCCAAATCTAAACCTAAAATCTAAACCTAACCCCAAATCTAAACCTAACCCCAAATCTAAACCTGAAATCTAAACCTAACCCCAAATCTAAACCTAACCCCAAATCTAAACCTAAAATCTAAACCTAACCCCAAATCTAAACCTAAAATCTAAACCTAACCCCAAATCTAAACCTAAAATCTAAACCTAACCCCAAATCTAAACCTAACCCCATATCTAAACCTAAAATCTAAACCTAACCCCAAATCTAAACCTAAAATCTAAACCTAACCCCAAATCTAAACCTAAAATCTAAACCTAAAATCTAAACCTAACCCCAAATCTAAACCTAACCCCAAATCTAAACCTAACCCCAAATCTAAACCTAAAATCTAAACCTAACCCCAAATCTAAACCTAACCCCAAATCTAAACCTAAAATCTAAACCTAACCCCAAATCTAAACCTTACCCCAAATATAAACCTAAAATCTAAACCTAACCCCAAATCTAAACCTAAAATCTACACCTAACCCCAAATCTAAACCTAAAATCTAAACCTAACCCCAAATCTAAACCTAAAATCTAAACCTAAAATCTAAACCTAACCCCAAATCTAAACCTAAAATCTAAACCTAACCCCAAATCTAAACCTAACCCCAAATCTAAACCTAAAATCTAAACCTAACCCCAAATCTACACCTAACCCCAAATCTAAACCTAAAATCTAAACCTAACCCCAAATCTAAACCTAAAATATAAACCTAACCCCAAATCTAAACCTAAAATCTAAACCTAACCCCAAATCTACACCTAACCCCAAATCTAAACCTAAAATCTAAACCTAACCCCAAATCTAAACCTAAAATCTAAACCTAACCCCAATCTAAACCTAAAATCTAAACATAACTCCAAATCTAAACCTAACCCCAAATCTAAACCTAAAATCTAAACCTAACCCCAAATCTAAACCTAACCCCATATCTAAATCTAAAATCTAAACCTAACCCCAAATCTAAACCTAAAATCTAAACCTAACCCCAATTCTAAACCTAACCCCAAATCTAAACCTAAAATCTAAACCTAACCCCAAATCTAAAACTAACCCCAAATCTAAACCTAAAATCTAAACCTAACCTAAAATCTAAACCTAACCCCAAATCTAAACCTAACCCCAAATCTAAACCTAAAATCTAAACCTAACCCCAAATCTAAACCTAAAATCTAAACCTAACCCCAAATCTAAACCTAAAATCTAAACCTAACTCCAAATCTAAACCTAACCCCAAATCTAAACCTAAAATCTAAACCTAACTCCAAATCTAAACCTAACCCCAAATCTAAACCTAAAATCTAAACCTAACCCCAAATCTAAACCTAACCCCATATCTAAACCTAAAATCTAAACCTAACCCCAAATCTAAACCTAAAATCTAAACCTAACCCCAAATCTAAACCTAAAATCTAAACCTAACCCCAAATCTAAACCTTACCCCAAATATAAACCTGAAATCTAAACCTAACCCCAAATCTAAACCTAAAATCTAAACCTAAAATCTAAACCTAACCCCAAATATAAACCTAAAATCTAAACCTAACCCCAAATCTAAACCTAACCCCAAATCTAAACCTAAAATCTAAACCTAACCCCAAATCTAAACCTAACCCCAAATCTAAACCTAAAATCTAAACCTAACCCCAAATCTAAACCTAACCCCAAATCTAAACCTAAAATCTAAACCTAACCCCAAATCTAAACCTAAAATCTAAACCTAACCCCAAATCTAAACCTAACCCCAAATCTAAACCTGAAATCTAAACCTAACCCCAAATCTAAACCTAACCCCAAATCTAAACCTAAAATCTAAACCTAACCCCAAATCTAAACCTAAAATCTAAACCTAAAATCTAAACCTAACCCCAAATCTAAACCTAAAATCTAAACCTAACCCCAAATCTAAACCTAACCCCATATCTAAACCTAAAATCTAAACCTAACCCCAAATCTAAACCTAAAATCTAAACCTAACCCCAAATCTAAACCTAAAATCTAAACCTAAAATCTAAACCTAATCCCAAATCTAAACCTTACCCCAAATATAAACCTAAAATCTAAACATAACCCCAAATCTAAACCTAAAATCTAAACCTAACCCCAAATCTAAACCTAAAATCTAAACCTAACCCCAAATCTAAACCTAAAATCTAAACCTAAAATCTAAACCTAACCCCAAATCTAAACCTAAAATCTAAACCTAACCCCAAATCTAAACCTAACCCCAAATCTAAACCTAACCCCAAATCTAAACCTAAAATCTAAACCTAACCCCAAATCTAAACCTAAAATCTAAACCTAACCCCAAATCTAAACCTAACCCCAAATCTAAACCTAAAATCTAAACCTAAACCCAAATCTAAACCTAAAATCTAAACCTAACCCCAAATTTAAACCTTAAATCTAAACCTAACCCCAAATCTAAACCTAAAATCTAAACCTAACCCCAATTCTAAACCTAACCCCAAATCTAAACCTAAAATCTAAACCTAACCCCAAATCTAAAACTAACCCCAAATCTAAACCTAAAATCTAAACCTAACCTAAAATCTAAACCTAACCCCAAATCTAAACCTAACCCCAAATCTAAACCTAAAATCTAAACCTAACCCCAAATCTAAACCTAAAATCTAAACCTAACCCCAAATCTAAACCTAAAATCTAAACCTAACTCCAAATCTAAACCTAACCCCAAATCTAAACCTAAAATCTAAACCTAACCCCAAATCTAAACCTAACCCCAAATCTAAACCTAAAATCTAAACCTAACCCCAAATCTAAACCTAACCCCAAATCTAAACCTAAAATCTAAACCTAACCCCAAATCTAAACCTAAAATCTAAACCTAACCCCAAATCTAAACCTAAAATCTAAACCTAACCCCAAATCTAAACCTTACCCCAAATATAAACCTGAAATCTAAACCTAACCCCAAATCTAAACCTAAAATCTAAACCTAAAATCTAAACCTAACCCCAAATATAAACCTAAAATCTAAACCTAACCCCAAATCTAAACCTAACCCCAAATCTAAACCTAAAATCTAAACCTAACCCCAATTCTAAACCTAACCCCAAATCTAAACCTAAAATCTAAACCTAACCCCAAATCTAAAACTAACCCCAAATCTAAACCTAAAATCTAAACCTAACCTAAAATCTAAACCTAACCCCAAATCTAAACCTAACCCCAAATCTAAACCTAAAATCTAAACCTAACCCCAAATCTAAACCTAAAATCTAAACCTAACCCCAAATCTAAACCTAAAATCTAAACCTAACTCCAAATCTAAACCTAACCCCAAATCTAAACCTAAAATCTAAACCTAACCCCAAATCTAAACCTAACCCCAAATCTAAACCTAAAATCTAAACCTAACCCCAAATCTAAACCTAACCCCATATCTAAACCTAAAATCTAAACCTAACCCCAAATCTAAACCTAAAATCTAAACCTAACCCCAAATCTAAACCTAAAATCTAAACCTAACCCCAAATCTAAACCTTACCCCAAATATAAACCTGAAATCTAAACCTAACCCCAAATCTAAACCTAAAATCTAAACCTAAAATCTAAACCTAACCCCAAATCTAAACCTAAAATCTAAACCTAACCCCAAATCTAAACCTAACCCCAAATCTAAACCTAAAATCTAAACCTAACCCCAAATCTAAACCTAAAATCTAAACCTAACCCCAAATCTAAACCTAACCCCAAATCTAAACCTAAAATCTAAACCTAACCCCAAATCTAAACCTAACCCCAAATCTAAACCTAAAATCTAAACCTAACCCCAAATCTAAACCTAAAATCTAAACCTAACCCCAAATCTAAACCTAACCCCAAATCTAAACCTGAAATCTAAACCTAACCCCAAATCTAAACCTAACCCCAAATCTAAACCTAAAATCTAAACCTAACCCCAAATCTAAACCTAAAATCTAAACCTAAAATCTAAACCTAACCCCAAATCTAAACCTAAAATCTAAACCTAACCCCAAATCTAAACCTAACCCCATATCTAAACCTAAAATCTAAACCTAACCCCAAATCTAAACCTAAAATCTAAACCTAACCCCAAATCTAAACCTAAAATCTAAACCTAAAATCTAAACCTAATCCCAAATCTAAACCTTACCCCAAATATAAACCTAAAATCTAAACATAACCCCAAATCTAAACCTAAAATCTAAACCTAACCCCAAATCTAAACCTAAAATCTAAACCTAACCCCAAATCTAAACCTAAAATCTAAACCTAAAATCTAAACCTAACCCCAAATCTAAACCTAAAATCTAAACCTAACCCCAAATCTAAACCTAACCCCAAATCTAAACCTAACCCCAAATCTAAACCTAAAATCTAAACCTAACCCCAAATCTAAACCTAAAATCTAAACCTAACCCCAAATCTAAACCTAACCCCAAATCTAAACCTAAAATCTAAACCTAAACCCAAATCTAAACCTAAAATCTAAACCTAACCCCAAATCTAAACCTAAAATCTAAACCTAACCCCAAATCTAAACCTAAAATCTAAACCTAACCCCAAATCTAAACCTTACCCCAAATATAAACCTGAAATCTAAACCTAACCCCAAATCTAAACCTAAAATCTAAACCTAAAATCTAAACCTAACCCCAAATATAAACCTAAAATCTAAACCTAACCCCATATCTAAACCTAAAATCTAAACCTAACCCCAAATCTAAACCTAAAATCTAAACCTAACCCCAAATCTAAACCTAAAATCTAAACCTAAAATCTAAACCTAATCCCAAATCTAAACCTTACCCCAAATATAAACCTAAAATCTAAACATAACCCCAAATCTAAACCTAAAATCTAAACCTAACCCCAAATCTAAACCTAAAATCTAAACCTAACCCCAAATCTAAACCTAAAATCTAAACCTAAAATCTAAACCTAACCCCAAATCTAAACCTAAAATCTAAACCTAACCCCAAATCTAAACCTAACCCCAAATCTAAACCTAACCCCAAATCTAAACCTAAAATCTAAACCTAACCCCAAATCTAAACCTAAAATCTAAACCTAACCCCAAATCTAAACCTAACCCCAAATCTAAACCTAAAATCTAAACCTAAACCCAAATCTAAACCTAAAATCTAAACCTAACCCCAAATTTAAACCTTAAATCTAAACCTAACCCCAAATCTAAACCTAAAATCTAAACCTAACCCCAATTCTAAACCTAACCCCAAATCTAAACCTAAAATCTAAACCTAACCCCAAATCTAAAACTAACCCCAAATCTAAACCTAAAATCTAAACCTAACCTAAAATCTAAACCTAACCCCAAATCTAAACCTAACCCCAAATCTAAACCTAAAATCTAAACCTAACCCCAAATCTAAACCTAAAATCTAAACCTAACCCCAAATCTAAACCTAAAATCTAAACCTAACTCCAAATCTAAACCTAACCCCAAATCTAAACCTAAAATCTAAACCTAACCCCAAATCTAAACCTAACCCCAAATCTAAACCTAAAATCTAAACCTAACCCCAAATCTAAACCTAACCCCATATCTAAACCTAAAATCTAAACCTAACCCCAAATCTAAACCTAAAATCTAAACCTAACCCCAAATCTAAACCTAAAATCTAAACCTAACCCCAAATCTAAACCTTACCCCAAATATAAACCTGAAATCTAAACCTAACCCCAAATCTAAACCTAAAATCTAAACCTAAAATCTAAACCTAACCCCAAATATAAACCTAAAATCTAAACCTAACCCCAAATCTAAACCTAACCCCAAATCTAAACCTAAAATCTAAACCTAACCCCAATTCTAAACCTAACCCCAAATCTAAACCTAAAATCTAAACCTAACCCCAAATCTAAAACTAACCCCAAATCTAAACCTAAAATCTAAACCTAACCTAAAATCTAAACCTAACCCCAAATCTAAACCTAACCCCAAATCTAAACCTAAAATCTAAACCTAACCCCAAATCTAAACCTAAAATCTAAACCTAACCCCAAATCTAAACCTAAAATCTAAACCTAACTCCAAATCTAAACCTAACCCCAAATCTAAACCTAAAATCTAAACCTAACCCCAAATCTAAACCTAACCCCAAATCTAAACCTAAAATCTAAACCTAACCCCAAATCTAAACCTAACCCCATATCTAAACCTAAAATCTAAACCTAACCCCAAATCTAAACCTAAAATCTAAACCTAACCCCAAATCTAAACCTAAAATCTAAACCTAACCCCAAATCTAAACCTTACCCCAAATATAAACCTGAAATCTAAACCTAACCCCAAATCTAAACCTAAAATCTAAACCTAAAATCTAAACCTAACCCCAAATCTAAACCTAAAATCTAAACCTAACCCCAAATCTAAACCTAACCCCAAATCTAAACCTAAAATCTAAACCTAACCCCAAATCTAAACCTAAAATCTAAACCTAACCCCAAATCTAAACCTAACCCCAAATCTAAACCTAAAATCTAAACCTAACCCCAAATCTAAACCTAACCCCAAATCTAAACCTAAAATCTAAACCTAACCCCAAATCTAAACCTAAAATCTAAACCTAACCCCAAATCTAAACCTAACCCCAAATCTAAACCTGAAATCTAAACCTAACCCCAAATCTAAACCTAACCCCAAATCTAAACCTAAAATCTAAACCTAACCCCAAATCTAAACCTAAAATCTAAACCTAAAATCTAAACCTAACCCCAAATCTAAACCTAAAATCTAAACCTAACCCCAAATCTAAACCTAACCCCATATCTAAACCTAAAATCTAAACCTAACCCCAAATCTAAACCTAAAATCTAAACCTAACCCCAAATCTAAACCTAAAATCTAAACCTAAAATCTAAACCTAATCCCAAATCTAAACCTTACCCCAAATATAAACCTAAAATCTAAACATAACCCCAAATCTAAACCTAAAATCTAAACCTAACCCCAAATCTAAACCTAAAATCTAAACCTAACCCCAAATCTAAACCTAAAATCTAAACCTAAAATCTAAACCTAACCCCAAATCTAAACCTAAAATCTAAACCTAACCCCAAATCTAAACCTAACCCCAAATCTAAACCTAACCCCAAATCTAAACCTAAAATCTAAACCTAACCCCAAATCTAAACCTAAAATCTAAACCTAACCCCAAATCTAAACCTAACCCCAAATCTAAACCTAAAATCTAAACCTAAACCCAAATCTAAACCTAAAATCTAAACCTAACCCCAAATCTAAACCTAAAATCTAAACCTAACCCCAAATCTAAACCTAAAATCTAAACCTAACCCCAAATCTAAACCTTACCCCAAATATAAACCTGAAATCTAAACCTAACCCCAAATCTAAACCTAAAATCTAAACCTAAAATCTAAACCTAACCCCAAATATAAACCTAAAATCTAAACCTAACCCCAAATCTAAACCTAACCCCAAATCTAAACCTAAAATCTAAACCTAACCCCAAATCTAAACCTAAAATCTAAACCTAACCCCAAATCTAAACCTAACCCCAAATCTAAACCTAAAATCTAAACCTAACCCCAAATCTAAACCTAACCCCAAATCTAAACCTAAAATCTAAACCTAACCCCAAATCTAAACCTAAAATCTAAACCTAACCCCAAATCTAAACCTAACCCCAAATCTAAACCTGAAATCTAAACCTAACCCCAAATCTAAACCTAACCCCAAATCTAAACCTAAAATCTAAACCTAACCCCAAATCTAAACCTAAAATCTAAACCTAAAATCTAAACCTAACCCCAAATCTAAACCTAAAATCTAAACCTAACCCCAAATCTAAACCTAACCCCATATCTAAACCTAAAATCTAAACCTAACCCCAAATCTAAACCTAAAATCTAAACCTAACCCCAAATCTAAACCTAAAATCTAAACCTAAAATCTAAACCTAATCCCAAATCTAAACCTTACCCCAAATATAAACCTAAAATCTAAACATAACCCCAAATCTAAACCTAAAATCTAAACCTAACCCCAAATCTAAACCTAAAATCTAAACCTAACCCCAAATCTAAACCTAAAATCTAAACCTAAAATCTAAACCTAACCCCAAATCTAAACCTAAAATCTAAACCTAACCCCAAATCTAAACCTAACCCCAAATCTAAACCTAACCCCAAATCTAAACCTAAAATCTAAACCTAACCCCAAATCTAAACCTAAAATCTAAACCTAACCCCAAATCTAAACCTAACCCCAAATCTAAACCTAAAATCTAAACCTAAACCCAAATCTAAACCTAAAATCTAAACCTAACCCCAAATCTAAACCTTAAATCTAAACCTAACCCCAAATCTAAACCTAAAATCTAAACCTAACCCCAAATCTAAACCTAACCCCAAATCTAAACCTAAAATCTAAACCTAACCCCAAATCTAAACCTAACCCCAAATCTAAACCTAAAATCTAAACCTAAACCCAAATCTAAACCTAAAATCTAAACCTAACCCCAAATCTAAACCTTAAATCTAAACCTAACCCCAAATCTAAACCTAAAATCTAAACCTAACCCCAATTCTAAACCTAACCCCAAATCTAAACCTAAAATCTAAACCTAACCCCAAATCTAAAACTAACCCCAAATCTAAACCTAAAATCTAAACCTAACCTAAAATCTAAACCTAACCCCAAATCTAAACCTAACCCCAAATCTAAACCTAAAATCTAAACCTAACCCCAAATCTAAACCTAAAATCTAAACCTAACCCCAAATCTAAACCTAAAATCTAAACCTAACTCCAAATCTAAACCTAACCCCAAATCTAAACCTAAAATCTAAACCTAACCCCAAATCTAAACCTAACCCCAAATCTAAACCTAAAATCTAAACCTAACCCCAAATCTAAACCTAACCCCATATCTAAACCTAAAATCTAAACCTAACCCCAAATCTAAACCTAAAATCTAAACCTAACCCCAAATCTAAACCTAAAATCTAAACCTAACCCCAAATCTAAACCTTACCCCAAATATAAACCTGAAATCTAAACCTAACCCCAAATCTAAACCTAAAATCTAAACCTAAAATCTAAACCTAACCCCAAATCTAAACCTAAAATCTAAACCTAACCCCAAATCTAAACCTAACCCCAAATCTAAACCTAAAATCTAAACCTAACCCCAAATCTAAACCTAAAATCTAAACCTAACCCCAAATCTAAACCTAACCCCAAATCTAAACCTAAAATCTAAACCTAACCCCAAATCTAAACCTAACCCCAAATCTAAACCTAAAATCTAAACCTAACCCCAAATCTAAACCTAAAATCTAAACCTAACCCCAAATCTAAACCTAACCCCAAATCTAAACCTGAAATCTAAACCTAACCCCAAATCTAAACCTAACCCCAAATCTAAACCTAAAATCTAAACCTAACCCCAAATCTAAACCTAAAATCTAAACCTAAAATCTAAACCTAACCCCAAATCTAAACCTAAAATCTAAACCTAACCCCAAATCTAAACCTAACCCCATATCTAAACCTAAAATCTAAACCTAACCCCAAATCTAAACCTAAAATCTAAACCTAACCCCAAATCTAAACCTAAAATCTAAACCTAAAATCTAAACCTAACCCCAAATCTAAACCTAACCCCAAATCTAAACCTAACCCCAAATCTAAACCTAAAATCTAAACCTAACCCCAAATCTAAACCTAACCCCAAATCTAAACCTAAAATCTAAACCTAACCCCAAATCTAAACCTTACCCCAAATATAAACCTAAAATCTAAACCTAACCCCAAATCTAAACCTAAAATCTACACCTAACCCCAAATCTAAACCTAAAATCTAAACCTAACCCCAAATCTAAACCTAAAATCTAAACCTAAAATCTAAACCTAACCCCAAATCTAAACCTAAAATCTAAACCTAACCCCAAATCTAAACCTAACCCCAAATCTAAACCTAAAATCTAAACCTAACCCCAAATCTACACCTAACCCCAAATCTAAACCTAAAATCTAAACCTAACCCCAAATCTAAACCTAAAATATAAACCTAACCCCAAATCTAAACCTAAAATCTAAACCTAACCCCAAATCTACACCTAACCCCAAATCTAAACCTAAAATCTAAACCTAACCCCAAATCTAAACCTAAAATCTAAACCTAACCCCAATCTAAACCTAAAATCTAAACATAACTCCAAATCTAAACCTAACCCCAAATCTAAACCTAAAATCTAAACCTAACCCCAAATCTAAACCTAACCCCATATCTAAATCTAAAATCTAAACCTAACCCCAAATCTAAACCTAAAATCTAAACCTAACCCCAATTCTAAACCTAACCCCAAATCTAAACCTAAAATCTAAACCTAACCCCAAATCTAAAACTAACCCCAAATCTAAACCTAAAATCTAAACCTAACCTAAAATCTAAACCTAACCCCAAATCTAAACCTAACCCCAAATCTAAACCTAAAATCTAAACCTAACCCCAAATCTAAACCTAAAATCTAAACCTAACCCCAAATCTAAACCTAAAATCTAAACCTAACTCCAAATCTAAACCTAACCCCAAATCTAAACCTAAAATCTAAACCTAACTCCAAATCTAAACCTAACCCCAAATCTAAACCTAAAATCTAAACCTAACCCCAAATCTAAACCTAACCCCATATCTAAACCTAAAATCTAAACCTAACCCCAAATCTAAACCTAAAATCTAAACCTAACCCCAAATCTAAACCTAAAATCTAAACCTAACCCCAAATCTAAACCTTACCCCAAATATAAACCTGAAATCTAAACCTAACCCCAAATCTAAACCTAAAATCTAAACCTAAAATCTAAACCTAACCCCAAATATAAACCTAAAATCTAAACCTAACCCCAAATCTAAACCTAACCCCAAATCTAAACCTAAAATCTAAACCTAACCCCAAATCTAAACCTAACCCCAAATCTAAACCTAAAATCTAAACCTAACCCCAAATCTAAACCTAAAATCTAAACCTAACCCCAAATCTAAACCTAACCCCAAATCTAAACCTGAAATCTAAACCTAACCCCAAATCTAAACCTAACCCCAAATCTAAACCTAAAATCTAAACCTAACCCCAAATCTAAACCTAAAATCTAAACCTAAAATCTAAACCTAACCCCAAATCTAAACCTAAAATCTAAACCTAACCCCAAATCTAAACCTAACCCCATATCTAAACCTAAAATCTAAACCTAACCCCAAATCTAAACCTAAAATCTAAACCTAACCCCAAATCTAAACCTAAAATCTAAACCTAAAATCTAAACCTAATCCCAAATCTAAACCTTACCCCAAATATAAACCTAAAATCTAAACATAACCCCAAATCTAAACCTAAAATCTAAACCTAACCCCAAATCTAAACCTAAAATCTAAACCTAACCCCAAATCTAAACCTAAAATCTAAACCTAAAATCTAAACCTAACCCCAAATCTAAACCTAAAATCTAAACCTAACCCCAAATCTAAACCTAACCCCAAATCTAAACCTAACCCCAAATCTAAACCTAAAATCTAAACCTAACCCCAAATCTAAACCTAAAATCTAAACCTAACCCCAAATCTAAACCTAACCCCAAATCTAAACCTAAAATCTAAACCTAAACCCAAATCTAAACCTAAAATCTAAACCTAACCCCAAATTTAAACCTTAAATCTAAACCTAACCCCAAATCTAACCTAAAATCTAAACCTAACCCCAATTCTAAACCTAACCCCAAATCTAAACCTAAAATCTAAACCTAACCCCAAATCTAAAACTAACCCCAAATCTAAACCTAAAATCTAAACCTAACCTAAAATCTAAACCTAACCCCAAATCTAAACCTAACCCCAAATCTAAACCTAAAATCTAAACCTAACCCCAAATCTAAACCTAAAATCTAAACCTAACCCCAAATCTAAACCTAAAATCTAAACCTAACTCCAAATCTAAACCTAACCCCAAATCTAAACCTAAAATCTAAACCTAACCCCAAATCTAAACCTAACCCCAAATCTAAACCTAAAATCTAAACCTAACCCCAAATCTAAACCTAACCCCATATCTAAACCTAAAATCTAAACCTAACCCCAAATCTAAACCTAAAATCTAAACCTAACCCCAAATCTAAACCTAAAATCTAAACCTAACCCCAAATCTAAACCTTACCCCAAATATAAACCTGAAATCTAAACCTAACCCCAAATCTAAACCTAAAATCTAAACCTAAAATCTAAACCTAACCCCAAATATAAACCTAAAATCTAAACCTAACCCCAAATCTAAACCTAACCCCAAATCTAAACCTAAAATCTAAACCTAACCCCAATTCTAAACCTAACCCCAAATCTAAACCTAAAATCTAAACCTAACCCCAAATCTAAAACTAACCCCAAATCTAAACCTAAAATCTAAACCTAACCTAAAATCTAAACCTAACCCCAAATCTAAACCTAACCCCAAATCTAAACCTAAAATCTAAACCTAACCCCAAATCTAAACCTAAAATCTAAACCTAACCCCAAATCTAAACCTAAAATCTAAACCTAACTCCAAATCTAAACCTAACCCCAAATCTAAACCTAAAATCTAAACCTAACCCCAAATCTAAACCTAACCCCAAATCTAAACCTAAAATCTAAACCTAACCCCAAATCTAAACCTAACCCCATATCTAAACCTAAAATCTAAACCTAACCCCAAATCTAAACCTAAAATCTAAACCTAACCCCAAATCTAAACCTAAAATCTAAACCTAACCCCAAATCTAAACCTTACCCCAAATATAAACCTGAAATCTAAACCTAACCCCAAATCTAAACCTAAAATCTAAACCTAAAATCTAAACCTAACCCCAAATCTAAACCTAAAATCTAAACCTAACCCCAAATCTAAACCTAACCCCAAATCTAAACCTAAAATCTAAACCTAACCCCAAATCTAAACCTAAAATCTAAACCTAACCCCAAATCTAAACCTAACCCCAAATCTAAACCTAAAATCTAAACCTAACCCCAAATCTAAACCTAACCCCAAATCTAAACCTAAAATCTAAACCTAACCCCAAATCTAAACCTAAAATCTAAACCTAACCCCAAATCTAAACCTAAAATCTAAACCTAAAATCTAAACCTAACCCCAAATCTAAACCTAAAATCTAAACCTAACCCCAAATCTAAACCTAACCCCATATCTAAACCTAAAATCTAAACCTAACCCCAAATCTAAACCTAAAATCTAAACCTAACCCCAAATCTAAACCTAAAATCTAAACCTAAAATCTAAACCTAATCCCAAATCTAAACCTTACCCCAAATATAAACCTAAAATCTAAACATAACCCCAAATCTAAACCTAAAATCTAAACCTAACCCCAAATCTAAACCTAAAATTAAACCTAAAATCTAAACCTACCCCAAATCTAAACCTAAAATCTAAACCTAAATCTAAACCTAACCCCAAATCTAAACCTAAATCTAAACCTAACCCCAAATCTAAACCTAACCCCAAATCTAAACCTAACCCCAAATCTAAACCTAAAATCTAAACCTAACCCCAAATCTAACCTAAAATCTAAACCTAACCCAAATCTAAACCTAACCCAAATCTAAACCTAAAATCTAAACCTAACCCCAAATCTAAACCTAAAATCTAAACCTAACCCAAATCTAAACCTAAAATCTAAACCTAACCCCAAATCTAACCTAACCCCAAATCTAAACCTAAAATCTAAACCTAACCCCAAATCTAAACCTAACCCCAAATCTAAACCTAAAATCTAAACCTAACCCAAATCTAAACCTAAAATCTAAACCTAACCCCAAATCTAAACCTTAAATCTAAACCTAACCCCAAATCTAAACCTAAAATCTAAACCTAACCCCAATTCTAAACCTAACCCCAAATCTAAACCTAAAATCTAAACCTAACCCCAAATCTAAACTAACCCCAAATCTAAACCTAAAATCTAAACCTAACCTAAAATCTAAACTTAACCCAAATCTAAACTAACCCCAAATCTAAACCTAAAATCTAAACCTAACCCCAAATCTAAACCTAAAATCTAAACCTAACCCCAAATCTAAACCTAAAATCTAAACCTAACTCCAAATCTAAACCTAACCCCAAATCTAAACCTAAAATCTAAACCTAACCCCAAATCTAAACCTAACCCCAAATCTAAACCTAAAATCTAAACCTAACCCCAAATCTAAACCTAACCCCATATCTAAACCTAAAATCTAAACCTAACCCCAAATCTAAACCTAAAATCTAAACCTAACCCCGAAATCTAAACCTAAAATCTAAACCTAACCCCAAATCTAAACCTTACCCCAAATATAAACCTGAAATCTAAACCTAACCCCAAATCTAAACCTAAAATCTAAACCTAAAATCTAAACCTAACCCCAAATATAAACCTAAAATCTAAACCTAACCCCAAATCTAAACCTAACCCCAAATCTAAACCTAAAATCTAAACCTAACCCCAAATCTAAACCTAAAATCTAAACCTAACCCCAAATCTAAACCTAACCCCAAATCTAAACCTAAAATCTAAACCTAACCCCAAATCTAAACCTAACCCCAAATCTAAACCTAAAATCTAACCTAACCCCAAATCTAAACCTAAAATCTAAACCTAACCCCAAATCTAAACCTAACCCCAAATCTAAACCTGAAATCTAAACCTAACCCCAAATCTAAACCTAACCCCAAATCTAAACCTAAAATCTAAACCTAACCCCAAATCTAAACCTAAAATCTAAACCTAAAATCTAAACCTAACCCCAAATCTAAACCTAAAATCTAAACCTAACCCCAAATCTAAACCTAACCCCATATCTAAACCTAAAATCTAAACCTAACCCCAAATCTAAACCTAAAATCTAAACCTAACCCCAAATCTAAACCTAAAATCTAAACCTAAAATCTAAACCTAACCCCAAATCTAAACCTAACCCCAAATCTAAACCTAACCCCAAATCTAAACCTAAAATCTAAACCTAACCCCAAATCTAAACCTAACCCCAAATCTAAACCTAAAATCTAAACCTAACCCCAAATCTAAACCTTACCCCAAATATAAACCTAAAATCTAAACCTAACCCCAAATCTAAACCTAAAATCTACACCTAACCCCAAATCTAAACCTAAAATCTAAACCTAACCCCAAATCTAAACCTAAAATCTAAACCTAAAATCTAAACCTAACCCAAATCTAAACCTAAAATCTAAACCTAACCCCAAATCTAAACCTAACCCCAAATCTAAACCTAAAATCTAAACCTAACCCCAAATCTACACCTAACCCCAAATCTAAACCTAAAATCTAAACCTAACCCCAAATCTAAACCTAAAATATAAACCTAACCCCAAATCTAAACCTAAAATCTAAACCTAACCCCAAATCTACACCTAACCCCAAATCTAAACCTAAAATCTAAACCTAACCCCAAATCTAAACCTAAAATCTAAACCTAACCCCAAATCTAAACCTAAATCTAAACATAACTCCAAATCTAAACCTAACCCCAAATCTAAACCTAAAATCTAAACCTAACCCCAAATCTAAACCTAACCCCATATCTAAATCTAAAATCTAAACCTAACCCCAAATCTAAACCTAAAATCTAAACCTAACCCCAATTCTAAACCTAACCCCAAATCTAAACCTAAAATCTAAACCTAACCCCAAATCTAAAACTAACCCCAAATCTAAACCTAAAATCTAAACCTAACCTAAAATCTAAACCTAACCCCAAATCTAAACCTAACCCCAAATCTAAACCTAAAATCTAAACCTAACCCCAAATCTAAACCTAAAATCTAAACCTAACCCCAAATCTAAACCTAAAATCTAAACCTAACTCCAAATCTAAACCTAACCCCAAATCTAAACCTAAAATCTAAACCTAACTCCAAATCTAAACCTAACCCCAAATCTAAATCTAAAATCTAAACCTAACCCCAAATCTAAACCTAACCCCATATCTAAACCTAAAATCTAAACCTAACCCCAAATCTAAACCTAAAATCTAAACCTAACCCCAAATCTAAACCTAAAATCTAAACCTAACCCCAAATCTAAACCTTACCCCAAATATAAACCTGAAATCTAAACCTAACCCAAATCTAAACCTAAAATCTAAACCTAAAATCTAAACCTAACCCCAAATATAAACCTAAAATCTAAACCTAACCCCAAATCTAAACCTAACCCCAAATCTAAACCTAAAATCTAAACCTAACCCCAAATCTAAACCTAACCCCAAATCTAAACCTAAAATCTAAACCTAAACCCAAATCTAAACCTAACCCCAAATCTAAACCTAAAATCTAAACCTAACCCCAAATCTAAACCTAAAATCTAAACCTAACCCCAAATCTAAACCTAACCCCAAATCTAAACCTGAAATCTAAACCTAACCCCAAATCTAAACCTAACCCCAAATCTAAACCTAAAATCTAAACCTAACCCCAAATCTAAACCTAAAATCTAAACCTAAAATCTAAACCTAACCCCAAATCTAAACCTAAAATCTAAACCTAACCCCAAATCTAAACCTAACCCCATATCTAAACCTAAAATCTAAACCTAACCCCAAATCTAAACCTAAAATCTAAACCTAACCCCAAATCTAAACCTAAAATCTAAACCTAAAATCTAAACCTAATCCCAAATCTAAACCTTACCCCAAATATAAACCTAAAATCTAAACATAACCCCAAATCTAAACCTAAAATCTAAACCTAACCCCAAATCTAAACCTAAAATCTAAACCTAACCCCAAATCTAAACCTAAAATCTAAACCTAAAATCTAAACCTAACCCCAAATCTAAACCTAAAATCTAAACCTAACCCCAAATCTAAACCTAACCCCAAATCTAAACCTAACCCCAAATCTAAACCTAAAATCTAAACCTAACCCCAAATCTAAACCTAAAATCTAAACCTAACCCCAAATCTAAACCTAACCCAAATCTAAACCTAAAATCTAAACCTAAACCCAAATCTAAACCTAAAATCTAAACCTAACCCCAAATCTAAACCTTAAATCTAAACCTAACCCCAAATCTAAACCTAAAATCTAAACCTAACCCCAATTCTAAACCTAACCCCAAATCTAAACCTAAAATCTAAACCTAACCCCAAATCTAAAACTAACCCCAAATCTAAACCTAAAATCTAAACCTAACCTAAAATCTAAACCTAACCCCAAATCTAAACCTAACCCCAAATCTAAACCTAAAATCTAAACCTAACCCCAAATCTAAACCTAAAATCTAAACCTAACCCCAAATCTAAACCTAAAATCTAAACCTAACTCCAAATCTAAACCTAACCCCAAATCTAAACCTAAAATCTAAACCTAACCCCAAATCTAAACCTAACCCCAAATCTAAACCTAAAATCTAAACCTAACCCCAAATCTAAACCTAACCCCATATCTAAACCTAAAATCTAAACCTAACCCCAAATCTAAACCTAAAATCTAAACCTAACCCCAAATCTAAACCTTACCCCAAATATAAACCTGAAATCTAAACCTAACCCCAAATCTAAACCTAAAATCTAAACCTAAAATCTAAACCTAACCCCAAATATAAACCTAAAATCTAAACCTAACCCCAAATCTAAACCTAACCCCAAATCTAAACCTAAAATCTAAACCTAACCCCAAATCTAAACCTAAAATCTAAACCTAACCCCAAATCTAAACCTAACCCCAAATCTAAACCTAAAATCTAAACCTAACCCCAAATCTAAACCTAACCCCAAATCTAAACCTAAAATCTAAACCTAACCCCAAATCTAAACCTAAAATCTAAACCTAACCCCAAATCTAAACCTAACCCCAAATCTAAACCTGAAATCTAAACCTAACCCCAAATCTAAACCTAACCCCAAATCTAAACCTAAAATCTAAACCTAACCCCAAATCTAAACCTAAAATCTAAACCTAAAATCTAAACCTAACCCCAAATCTAAACCTAAAATCTAAACCTAACCCCAAATCTAAACCTAACCCCATATCTAAACCTAAAATCTAAACCTAACCCCAAATCTAAACCTAAAATCTAAACCTAACCCCAAATCTAAACCTAAAATCTAAACCTAAAATCTAAACCTAATCCCAAATCTAAACCTTACCCCAAATATAAACCTAAAATCTAAACATAACCCCAAATCTAAACCTAAAATCTAAACCTAACCCCAAATCTAAACCTAAAATCTAAACCTAAAATCTAAACCTAACCCCAAATCTAAACCTAAAATCTAAACCTAACCCCAAATCTAAACCTAACCCCAAATCTAAACCTAACCCCAAATCTAAACCTAAAATCTAAACCTAACCCCAAATCTAAACCTAAAATCTAAACCTAACCCCAAATCTAAACCTAACCCCAAATCTAAACCTAAAATCTAAACCTAAACCCAAATCTAAACCTAAAATCTAAACCTAACCCCAAATCTAAACCTTAAATCTAAACCTAACCCCAAATCTAAACCTAAAATCTAAACCTAACCCCAAATCTAAACCTAACCCCAAATCTAAACCTAAAATCTAAACCTAACCCCAAATCTAAACCTAACCCCAAATCTAAACCTAAAATCTAAACCTAAACCCAAATCTAAACCTAAAATCTAAACCTAACCCCAAATCTAAACCTTAAATCTAAACCTAACCCCAAATCTAAACCTAAAATCTAAACCTAACCCCAATTCTAAACCTAACCCCAAATCTAAACCTAAAATCTAAAACTAACCCCAAATCTAAAACTAACCCCAAATCTAAACCTAAAATCTAAACCTAACCTAAAATCTAAACCTAACCCCAAATCTAAACCTAACCCCAAATCTAAACCTAAAATCTAAACCTAACCCCAAATCTAAACCTAAAATCTAAACCTAACCCCAAATCTAAACCTAAAATCTAAACCTAACTCCAAATCTAAACCTAACCCCAAATCTAAACCTAAAATCTAAACCTAACCCCAAATCTAAACCTAACCCCAAATCTAAACCTAAAATCTAAACCTAACCCCAAATCTAAACCTAACCCCATATCTAAACCTAAAATCTAAACCTAACCCCAAATCTAAACCTAAAATCTAAACCTAACCCCAAATCTAAACCTAAAATCTAAACCTAACCCCAAATCTAAACCTTACCCCAAATATAAACCTGAAATCTAAACCTAACCCCAAATCTAAACCTAAAATCTAAACCTAAAATCTAAACCTAACCCCAAATATAAACCTAAAATCTAAACCTAACCCCAAATCTAAACCTAACCCCAAATCTAAACCTAAAATCTAAACCTAACCCCAAATCTAAACCTAAAATCTAAACCTAACCCCAAATCTAAACCTAACCCCAAATCTAAACCTAAAATCTAAACCTAACCCCAAATCTAAACCTAACCCCAAATCTAAACCTAAAATCTAAACCTAACCCCAAATCTAAACCTAAAATCTAAACCTAACCCCAAATCTAAACCTAACCCCAAATCTAAACCTGAAATCTAAACCTAACCCCAAATCTAAACCTAACCCCAAATCTAAACCTAAAATCTAAACCTAACCCCAAATCTAAACCTAAAATCTAAACCTAAAATCTAAACCTAACCCCAAATCTAAACCTAAAATCTAAACCTAACCCCAAATCTAAACCTAACCCCATATCTAAACCTAAAATCTAAACCTAACCCCAAATCTAAACCTAAAATCTAAACCTAACCCCAAATCTAAACCTAAAATCTAAACCTAAAATCTAAACCTAATCCCAAATCTAAACCTTACCCCAAATATAAACCTAAAATCTAAACCTAACCCCAAATCTAAACCTAAAATCTAAACCTAACCCCAAATCTAAACCTAAAATCTAAACCTAACCCCAAATCTAAACCTAAAATCTAAACCTAAAATCTAAACCTAACCCCAAATCTAAACCTAAAACCTAAACCTAACCCCAAATCTAAACCTAACCCCAAATCTAAACCTAACCCCAAATCTAAACCTAAAATCTAAACCTAACCCCAAATCTAAACCTAAAATCTAAACCTAACCCCAAATCTAAACCTAACCCCAAATCTAAACCTAAAATCTAAACCTAAACCCAAATCTAAACCTAAAATCTAAACCTAACCCCAAATCTAAACCTTAAATCTAAACCTAACCCCAAATCTAAACCTAAAATCTAAACCTAACCCCAAATCTAAACCTAACCCCAAATCTAAACCTAAAATCTAAACCTAACCCCAAATCTAAACCTAACCCCAAATCTAAACCTAAAATCTAAACCTAAACCCAAATCTAAACCTAAAATCTAAACCTAACCCCAAATCTAAACCTTAAATCTAAACCTAACCCCAAATCTAAACCTAAAATCTAAACCTAACCCCAATTCTAAACCTAACCCCAAATCTAAACCTAAAATCTAAAACTAACCCCAAATCTAAAACTAACCCCAAATCTAAACCTAAAATCTAAACCTAACCTAAAATCTAAACCTAACCCCAAATCTAAACCTAACCCCAAATCTAAACCTAAAATCTAAACCTAACCCCAAATCTAAACCTAAAATCTAAACCTAACCCCAAATCTAAACCTAAAATCTAAACCTAACTCCAAATCTAAACCTAACCCCAAATCTAAACCTAAAATCTAAACCTAACCCCAAATCTAAACCTAACCCCAAATCTAAACCTAAAATCTAAACCTAACCCCAAATCTAAACCTAACCCCATATCTAAACCTAAAATCTAAACCTAACCCCAAATCTAAACCTAAAATCTAAACCTAACCCCAAATCTAAACCTAAAATCTAAACCTAACCCCAAATCTAAACCTTACCCCAAATATAAACCTGAAATCTAAACCTAACCCCAAATCTAAACCTAAAATCTAAACCTAAAATCTAAACCTAACCCCAAATATAAACCTAAAATCTAAACCTAACCCCAAATCTAAACCTAACCCCAAATCTAAACCTAAAATCTAAACCTAACCCCAAATCTAAACCTAAAATCTAAACCTAACCCCAAATCTAAACCTAACCCCAAATCTAAACCTAAAATCTAAACCTAACCCCAAATCTAAACCTAACCCCAAATCTAAACCTAAAATCTAAACCTAACCCCAAATCTAAACCTAAAATCTAAACCTAACCCCAAATCTAAACCTAACCCCAAATCTAAACCTGAAATCTAAACCTAACCCCAAATCTAAACCTAACCCCAAATCTAAACCTAAAATCTAAACCTAACCCCAAATCTAAACCTAAAATCTAAACCTAAAATCTAAACCTAACCCCAAATCTAAACCTAAAATCTAAACCTAACCCCAAATCTAAACCTAACCCCATATCTAAACCTAAAATCTAAACCTAACCCCAAATCTAAACCTAAAATCTAAACCTAACCCCAAATCTAAACCTAAAATCTAAACCTAAAATCTAAACCTAATCCCAAATCTAAACCTTACCCCAAATATAAACCTAAAATCTAAACCTAACCCCAAATCTAAACCTAAAATCTAAACCTAACCCCAAATCTAAACCTAAAATCTAAACCTAACCCCAAATCTAAACCTAAAATCTAAACCTAAAATCTAAACCTAACCCCAAATCTAAACCTAAAACCTAAACCTAACCCCAAATCTAAACCTAACCCCAAATCTAAACCTAACCCCAAATCTAAACCTAAAATCTAAACCTAACCCCAAATCTAAACCTAAAATCTAAACCTAACCCCAAATCTAAACCTAACCCCAAATCTAAACCTAAAATCTAAACCTAAACCCAAATCTAAACCTAAAATCTAAACCTAACCCCAAATCTAAACCTAAAATCTAAACCTAACCCCAAATCTAAACCTAAAATCTAAACCTAACCCCAAATCTAAACCTAACCCCAAATATAAACCTAAAATCTAAACCTAACCCCAAATTTAAACCTAAAATCTAAACCTAACCCCAAATCTAAACCTAAAATCTAAACCTAACCCCAAATCTAAACCTAACCCCAAATCTAAACCTAAAATCTAAACCTAACCCCAAATCTAAACCTAAAATCTAAACCTAAAATCTAAACCTAACCCCAAATCTAAACCTAAAATCTAAACCTAACCCCAAATCTACACCTAACCCCAAATCTAAACCTAAAATCTAAACCTAACCCCAAATCTAAACCTAAAATCTAAACGTAACTCCAAATCTAAACCTAACCCCAAATCTAAACCTAAAATCTAAACCTAACCCCAAATCTAAACCTAACCCCAAATCTAAACCTAAAATCTAAACCTAACCCCAAATCTAAACCTTACCCCAAATATAAACCTAAAATCTAAACCTAACCCCAAATCTAAACCTAAAATCTAAACCTAACCCCAAATCTAAACCTAAAATCTAAACCTAACCCCAAATCTACACCTAACCCCAAATCTAAACCTAAAATCTAAACCTAACCCCAAATCTAAACCTAAAATCTAAACCTAAAATCTAAACCTAACCCCAAATCTAAACCTAAAATCTAAACCTAAAATCTAAACCTAACCCCAAATCTAAACCTAACCCCAAATCTAAACCTAAAATCTAAACCTAACCCCAAATCTAAACCTAACCCCAAATCTAAACCTAAAATCTAAACCTAACCCCAAATCTAAACCTAACCCCAAATCTAAACCTAAAATCTAAACCTAAACCCAAATCTAAACCTAAAATCTAAACCTAACCCCAAATCTAAACCTAACCCCAAATCTAAACCTTAAATCTAAACCTAACCCCAAATCTAAACCTAAAATCTAAACCTAACCCCAAATCTAAACCTAACCCCAAATCTAAACCTAAAATCTAAACCTAACCCCAAATTTAAACCTAAAATCTAAACCTAACCCCAAATCTAAACCTAAAATCTAAACCTAACCCCAAATCTAAACCTAACCCCAAATCTAAACCTAACATCTAAACCTAACCCCAAATCTAAACCTAAAATCTAAACCTAAAATATAAACCTAACCCCAAATCTAAACCTAAAATCTAAACCTAACCCCAAATCTAAACCTAACCCCAAATCTAAACCTAAAATCTAAACCTAACCCCAAATCTAAACCTAAAATCTAAACCTAACCCCAAATCTAAACCTAAAATCTAAACCTAACTCCAAATCTAAACCTAACCCCAAATCTAAACCTAAAATCTAAACCTAACCCCAAATCTAAACCTAACCCCATATCTAAACCTAAAATCTAAACCTAACCCCAAATCTAAAACTAAAATCTAAACCTAACCCCAAATCTAAACCTAACCCCAAATCTAAACCTAAAATCTAAACCTAACCCCAAATCTAAACCTTACCCCAAATATAAACATAAATCTAAACGTAACCCCAAATCTAAACCTAAAATCTAAACCTAACCCCAAATCTAAACCTAAAATCTAAACCTAACCCCAAATCTAAACCTAAAATCTAAACCTAAAATATAAACCTAACCCCAAATCTAAACCTAAAATCTAAACCTAACCCCAAATCTAAACCTAACCCCAAATCTAAACCTAAAATCTAAACCTAACCCCAAATCTACACCTAACCCCAAATCTAAACCTAAAATCTAAACCTAACCCCAAATCTAAACCTAAAATCTAAACCTAAACCCAAATCTAAACCTAAAATCTAAACCTAACTCCAAATCTAAACCTAACCCCAAATCTAAACCTAAAATCTAAACCTAACCCCAAATCTAAACCTAAAATCTAAACCTAACTCCAAATCTAAACCTAACCCCAAATCTAAACCTAAAATCTAAACCTAACCCCAAATCTAAACCTAACCCCATATCTAAACCTAAAATCTAAACCTAACCCCAAATCTAAACCTAAAATCTAAACCTAACCCCAAATCTAAACCTAAAATCTAAACCTAACCCCAAATCTAAACCTAACCCCAAATATAAACCTGAAATCTAAACCTAACCCCAAATCTAAACCTAAAATCTAAACCTAAAATCTAAACCTAACCCCAAATCTAAACCTAAAATCTAAACCTAACCCCAAATCTAAACCTAACCCCAAATCTAAACCTAACATCTAAACCTAACCCCAAATCTAAACCTAAAATCTAAACCTAAAATATAAACCTAACCCCAAATCTAAACCTAAAATCTAAACCTAACCCCAAATCTAAACCTAACCCCAAATCTAAACCTAAAATCTAAACCTAACCCCAAATCTAAACCTAAAATCTAAACCTAACCCCAAATCTAAACCTAAAATCTAAACCTAACTCCAAATCTAAACCTAACCCCAAATCTAAACCTAAAATCTAAACCTAACCCCAAATCTAAACCTAACCCCATATCTAAACCTAAAATCTAAACCTAACCCCAAATCTAAAACTAAAATCTAAACCTAACCCCAAATCTAAACCTAACCCCAAATCTAAACCTAAAATCTAAACCTAACCCCAAATCTAAACCTTACCCCAAATATAAACATAAATCTAAACGTAACCCCAAATCTAAACCTAAAATCTAAACCTAACCCCAAATCTAAACCTAAAATCTAAACCTAACCCCAAATCTAAACCTAAAATCTAAACCTAAAATATAAACCTAACCCCAAATCTAAACCTAAAATCTAAACCTAACCCCAAATCTAAACCTAACCCCAAATCTAAACCTAAAATCTAAACCTAACCCCAAATCTACACCTAACCCCAAATCTAAACCTAAAATCTAAACCTAACCCCAAATCTAAACCTAAAATCTAAACCTAAACCCAAATCTAAACCTAAAATCTAAACCTAACTCCAAATCTAAACCTAACCCCAAATCTAAACCTAAAATCTAAACCTAACCCCAAATCTAAACCTAAAATCTAAACCTAACTCCAAATCTAAACCTAACCCCAAATCTAAACCTAAAATCTAAACCTAACCCCAAATCTAAACCTAACCCCATATCTAAACCTAAAATCTAAACCTAACCCCAAATCTAAACCTAAAATCTAAACCTAACCCCAAATCTAAACCTAAAATCTAAACCTAACCCCAAATCTAAACCTAACCCCAAATATAAACCTGAAATCTAAACCTAACCCCAAATCTAAACCTAAAATCTAAACCTAAAATCTAAACCTAACCCCAAATCTAAACCTAAAATCTAAACCTAACCCCAAATCTAAACCTAACCCCAAATCTAAACCTAAAATCTAAACCTAACCTAAAATCTAAACCTAACCCCAAATCTAAACCTAAAATCTAAACCTAACCCCAAATCTAAACCTAAAATCTAAATCTAACCCCAAATCTAAACCTAACCCCAAATCTAAACCTAAAATCTAAACCTAACCCCAAATCTAAACCTAACCCCAAATCTAAACCTTAAATCTAAACCTAACCCCAAATCTAAACCTAAAATCTAAACCTAACCCCAAATCTAAACCTAACCCCAAATCTAAACCTAAAATCTAAACCTAACCCCAAATTTAAACCTAAAATCTAAACCTAACCCCAAATCTAAACCTAAAATCTAAACCTAACCCCAAATCTAAACCTAAAATCTAAACCTAACCCCAAATCTAAACCTAACCCCAAATCTAAACCTTAAATCTAAACCTAAAATATAAACCTAACCCCAAATCTAAACCTAACCCCAAATCTAAACCTAAAATCTAAACCTAACCCCAAATCTAAACCTAAAATCTAAACCTAACCCCAAATCTAAACCTAAAATCTAAACCTAACTCCAAATCTAAACCTAACCCCAAATCTAAACCTAAAATCTAAACCTAACCCCAAATCTAAACCTAAAATCTAAACCTAACCCC
This sequence comes from Patagioenas fasciata, assembly GCF_037038585.1. Classification (NCBI taxonomy): domain Eukaryota; kingdom Metazoa; phylum Chordata; class Aves; order Columbiformes; family Columbidae; genus Patagioenas; species Patagioenas fasciata. The sequence goes on along the minus strand of NW_027288782.1, from coordinate 323,582 downwards.
AAATCTAAACCTAACCCCAAATCTAAACCTAACCCCAAATCTAAACCTAAAATCTAAACCTAACCCCAAATCTAAACCTTACCCCAAATATAAACCTAAAATCTAAACCTAACCCCAAATCTAAACCTAAAATCTAAACCTAACCCCAAATCTAAACCTAAAATCTAAACCTAACCCCAAATCTAAACCTAAAATCTAAACCTAAAATCTAAACCTAACCCCAAATCTAAACCTAAAATCTAAACCTAACCCCAAATCTAAACCTAACCCCAAATCTAAACCTAAAATCTAAACCTAACCCCAATTCTACACCTAACCCCAAATCTAAACCTAAAATCTAAACCTAACCCCAAATCTAAACCTAAAATCTAAACCTAACCCCAAATCTAAACCTAAAATCTAAACCTAACTCCAAATCTAAACCTAACCCCAAATCTAAACCTAAAATCTAAACCTAACCCCAAATCTAAACCTAAAATCTAAACCTAACCCCAAATCTAAACCTAAAATCTAAACCTAACCCCAAATCTAAACCTAATCCCAAATCTAAACCTTACCCCAAATATAAACCTAAAATCTAAACATAACCCCAAATCTAAACCTAAAATCTAAACCTAACCGCAAATCTAAACCTAAAATCTAAACCTAACCCCAAATCTAAACCTAACCCCAAATCTAAACCTAAAATCTAAACCTAACCTAAAATCTAAACCTAACCCCAAATCTAAACCTAAAATCTAAACCTAACCCCAAATCTAAACCTAAAATCTAAACCTAACCCCAAATCTAAACCTAACCCCAAATCTAAACCTAAAATCTAAACCTAACCCCAAATCTAAACCTAACCCCAAATCTAAACCTTAAATCTAAACCTAACCCCAAATCTAAACCTAAAATCTAAACCTAACCCCAAATCTAAACCTAACCCCAAATCTAAACCTAAAATCTAAACCTAACCCCAAATTTAAACCTAAAATCTAAACCTAACCCCAAATCTAAACCTAAAATCTAAACCTAACCCCAAATCTAAACCTAACCCCAAATCTAAACCTTAAATCTAAACCTAAAAAATAAACCTAACCCCAAATCTAAACCTAACCCCAAATCTAAACCTAAAATCTAAACCTAACCCCAAATCTAAACCTAAAATCTAAACCTAACTCCAAATCTAAACCTAACCCCAAATCTAAACCTAAAATCTAAACCTAACCCCAAATCTAAACCTAACCCCATATCTAAACCTAAAATCTAAACCTAACCCCAAATCTAAACCTAAAATCTAAACCTAACCCCAAATCTAAACCTAACCCCAAATCTAAACCTAAAATCTAAACCTAACCCCAAATCTAAACCTTACCCCAAATCTAAACCTAAAATCTAAACCTAACCCCAAATCTAAACCTAAAATCTAAACCTAACCCCAAATCTAAACCTAAAATCTAAACCTAACCCCAAATCTAAACCTAAAATCTAAACCTAAAATCTAAACCTAACCCCAAATCTAAACCTAAAATCTAAACCTAACCCCAAATCTAAACCTAACCCCAAATCTAAACCTAAAATCTAAACCTAACCCCAAATCTACACCTAACCCCAAATCTAAACCTAAAATCTAAACCTAACCCCAAATCTAAACCTAAAATCTAAACCTAACCCCAAATCTAAACCTAAAATCTAAACCTAACTCCAAATCTAAACCTAACCCCAAATCTAAACCTAAAATCTAAACCTAACCCCAAATCTAAACCTAAAATCTAAACCTAATCCCAAATCTAAACCTAACCCCATATCTAAACCTAAAATCTAAACCTAACCCCAAATCTAAACCTAAAATCTAAACCTAACCCCAAATCTAAACCTAAAATCTAAACCTAACTCCAAATCTAAACCTAACCCCAAATCTAAACCTAAAATCTAAACCTAACCCCAAATCTAAACCTAACCCCATATCTAAACCTAAAATCTAAACCTAACCCCAAATCTAAACCTAAAATCTAAACCTAACCCCAAATCTAAACCTAAAATCTAAACCTAACCCCAAATCTAAACCTAACCCCAAATATAAACCTGAAATCTAAACCTAACCCCAAATCTAAACCTAAAATCTAAACCTAAAATCTAAACCTAACCCCAAATCTAAACCTAAAATCTAAACCTAACCCCAAATCTAAACCTAACCCCAAATCTAAACCTAAAATCTAAACCTAACCTAAAATCTAAACCTAACCCCAAATCTAAACCTAAAATCTAAACCTAACCCCAAATCTAAACCTAAAATCTAAACCTAACCCCAAATCTAAACCTAACCCCAAATCTAAACCTAAAATCTAAACCTAACCCCAAATCTAAACCTAACCCCAAATCTAAACCTTAAATCTAAACCTAACCCCAAATCTAAACCTAAAATCTAAACCTAACCCCAAATCTAAACCTAACCCCAAATCTAAACCTAAAATCTAAACCTAACCCCAAATTTAAACCTAAAATCTAAACCTAACCCCAAATCTAAACCTAAAATCTAAACCTAACCCCAAATCTAAACCTAAAATCTAAACCTAACCCCAAATCTAAACCTAACCCCAAATCTAAACCTTAAATCTAAACCTAAAATATAAACCTAACCCCAAATCTAAACCTAACCCCAAATCTAAACCTAAAATCTAAACCTAACCCCAAATCTAAACCTAAAATCTAAACCTAACCCCAAATCTAAACCTAAAATCTAAACCTAACTCCAAATCTAAACCTAACCCCAAATCTAAACCTAAAATCTAAACCTAACCCCAAATCTAAACCTAAAATCTAAACCTAAACCCAAATCTAAACCTAACCCCAAATCTAAACCTAAAATCTAAACCTAACCCCAAATCTAAACCTTACCCCAAATATAAACCTAAAATCTAAACCTAACCCCAAATCTAAACCTAAAATCTAAACCTAACCCCAAATCTAAACCTAAAATCTAAACCTAACCCCAAATCTAAACCTAAAATCTAAACCTAAAATCTAAACCTAACCCCAAATCTAAACCTAAAATCTAAACCTAACCCCAAATCTAAACCTAACCCCAAATCTAAACCTAAAATCTAAACCTAACCCCAAATCTACACCTAACCCCAAATCTAAACCTAAAATCTAAACCTAACCCCAAATCTAAACCTAAAATCTAAACCTAACCCCAAATCTAAACCTAAAATCTAAACCTAACTCCAAATCTAAACCTAACCCCAAATCTAAACCTAAAATCTAAACCTAACCCCAAATCTAAACCTAAAATCTAAACCTAATCCCAAATCTAAACCTAACCCCATATCTAAACCTAAAATCTAAACCTAACCCCAAATCTAAACCTAAAATCTACACCTAACCCCAAATCTAAACCTAAAATCTAAACCTAAAATCTAAACCTAATCCCAAATCTAAACCTTACCCCAAATATAAACCTAAAATCTAAACATAACCCCAAATCTAAACCTAAAATCTAAACCTAACCGCAAATCTAAACCTAAAATCTAAACCTAACCCCAAATCTAAACCTAACCCCAAATCTAAACCTAAAATCTAAACCTAACCTAAAATCTAAACCTAACCCCAAATCTAAACCTAAAATCTAAACCTAACCCCAAATCTAAACCTAAAATCTAAACCTAACCCCAAATCTAAACCTAACCCCAAATCTAAACCTAAAATCTAAACCTAACCCCAAATCTAAACCTAACCCCAAATCTAAACCTTAAATCTAAACCTAACCCCAAATCTAAACCTAAAATCTAAACCTAACCCCAAATCTAAACCTAACCCCAAATCTAAACCTAAAATCTAAACCTAACCCCAAATTTAAACCTAAAATCTAAACCTAACCCCAAATCTAAACCTAAAATCTAAACCTAACCCCAAATCTAAACCTTAAATCTAAACCTAAAAAATAAACCTAACCCCAAATCTAAACCTAACCCCAAATCTAAACCTAAAATCTAAACCTAACCCCAAATCTAAACCTAAAATCTAAACCTAACCCCAAATCTAAACCTAAAATCTAAACCTAACTCCAAATCTAAACCTAACCCCAAATCTAAACCTAAAATCTAAACCTAACCCCAAATCTAAACCTAAAATCTAAACCTAAAATCTAAACCTAACCCCAAATCTAAACCTAAAATCTAAACCTAACCCCAAATCTAAACCTAACCCCAAATCTAAACCTAAAATCTAAACCTAACCCCAAATCTAAACCTTACCCCAAATATAAACCTAAAATCTAAACCTAACCCCAAATCTAAACCTAAAATCTAAACCTAACCCCAAATCTAAACCTAAAATCTAAACCTAACCCCAAATCTAAACCTAAAATCTAAACCTAAAATCTAAACCTAACCCCAAATCTAAACCTAAAATCTAAACCTAACCCCAAATCTAAACCTAACCCCAAATCTAAACCTAAAATCTAAACCTAACCCCAAATCTACACCTAACCCCAAATCTAAACCTAAAATCTAAACCTAACCCCAAATCTAAACCTAAAATCTAAACCTAATCTCAAATCTAAACCTTACCCCAAATATAAACCTAAAATCTAAACATAACCCCAAATCTAAACCTAAAATCTAAACCTAACCGCAAATCTAAACCTAAAATCTAAACGTAAACCCAAATCTAAACCTAACCCCAAATCTAAACCTAAAATCTAAACCTAACCCCAAATCTAAACCTAAAATCTAAACCTAACCCCAAATCTAAACCTAAAATCTAAACCTAACCCCAAATCTAAACCTAAAATCTAAACCTAAAATCTAAACCTAACCCCAAATCTAAACCTAAAATCTAAACCTAACCCCAAATCTAAACCTAACCCCAAATCTAAACCTAAAATCTAAACCTAACCGCAAATCTAAACCTAAAATCTAAACGTAAACCCAAATCTAAACCTAACCCCAAATCTAAACCTAAAATCTAAACCTAACCCCAAATCTAAACCTAAAATCTAAACCTAACCCCAAATCTAAACCTAAAATCTAAACCTAACCCCAAATCTAAACCTAAAATCTAAACCTAACCCCAAATCTAAACCTAAAATCTAAACCTAACCCCAAATCTAAACCTAAAATCTAAACCTAAAATCTAAACCTAACCCCAAATCTAAACCTAAAATCTAAACCTAACCCCAAATCTAAACCTAACCCCAAATCTAAACCTAAAATCTAAACCTAACCCCAAATCTACACCTAACCCCAAATCTAAACCTAAAATCTAAACCTAACCCCAAATCTAAACCTAAAATCTAAACCTAACCCCAAATCTAAACCTAAAATCTAAACCTAACTCCAAATCTAAACCTAACCCCAAATCTAAACCTAAAATCTAAACCTAACCCCAAATCTAAACCTAAAATCTAAACCTAATCCCAAATCTAAACCTAACCCCATATCTAAACCTAAAATCTAAACCTAACCCCAAATCTAAACCTAAAATCTAAACCTAACCCCAAATCTAAACCTAAAATCTAAACCTAAAATCTAAACCTAATCTCAAATCTAAACCTTACCCCAAATATAAACCTAAAATCTAAACATAACCCCAAATCTAAACCTAAAATCTAAACCTAACCGCAAATCTAAACCTAAAATCTAAACGTAAACCCAAATCTAAACCTAACCCCAAATCTAAACCTAAAATCTAAACCTAACCCCAAATCTAAACCTTACCCCAAATCTAAACCTAAAATCTAAACCTAACCCCAAATCTAAACCTAAAATCTAAACCTAACTCCAAATCTAAACCTAACCCCAAATCTAAACCTAAAATCTAAACCTAACCCCAAATCTAAACCTAACCCCATATCTAAACCTAAAATCTAAACCTAACCCCAAATCTAAACCTAAAATCTAAACCTAACCCCAAATCTAAACCTTACCCCAAATCTAAACCTAAAATCTAAACCTAACCCCAAATCTAAACCTAAAATCTAAACCTAACTCCAAATCTAAACCTAACCCCAAATCTAAACCTAAAATCTAAACCTAACCCCAAATCTAAACCTAACCCCATATCTAAACCTAAAATCTAAACCTAACCCCAAATCTAAACCTAAAATCTAAACCTAACCCCAAATCTAAACCTAACCCCAAATCTAAACCTAAAATCTAAACCTAACCCCAAATCTAAACCTTACCCCAAATATAAACCTAAAATCTAAACCTAACCCCAAATCTAAACCTAAAATCTAAACCTAACCCCAAATCTAAACCTAAAATCTAAACCTAACCCCAAATCTAAACCTAAAATCTAAACCTAAAATCTAAACCTAACCCCAAATCTAAACCTAAAATCTAAACCTAACCCCAAATCTAAACCTAACCCCAAATCTAAACCTAAAATCTAAACCTAACCCCAAATCTACACCTAACCCCAAATCTAAACCTAAAATCTAAACCTAACCCCAAATCTAAACCTAAAATCTAAACCTAACCCCAAATCTAAACCTAAAATCTAAACCTAACTCCAAATCTAAACCTAACCCCAAATCTAAACCTAAAATCTAAACCTAACCCCAAATCTAAACCTAAAATCGAAACCTAATCCCAAATCTAAACCTAACCCCATATCTAAACCTAAAATCTAAACCTAACCCCAAATCTAAACCTAAAATCTAAACCTAACCCCAAATCTAAACCTAAAATCTAAACCTAAAATCTAAACCTAATCTCAAATCTAAACCTTACCCCAAATATAAACCTAAAATCTAAACATAACCCCAAATCTAAACCTAAAATCTAAACCTAACCGCAAATCTAAACCTAAAATCTAAACGTAAACCCAAATCTAAACCTAACCCCAAATCTAAACCTAAAATCTAAACCTAACCCCAAATCTAAACCTAAAATCTAAACCTAACCCCAAATCTAAACCTAACCCCAAATCTAAACCTAAAATCTAAACCTAAACCCAAATCTAAACCTAAAATCTAAACCTAACCCCAAATCTAAACCTAAAATCTAAACCTAACCCCAAATCTAAACCTAAAATCTAAACCTAAAATCTAAACCTAACCCCAAATCTAAACCTAAAATCTAAACCTAACCCCAAATCTAAACCTAACCCCAAATCTAAACCTAAAATCTAAACCTAACCCCAAATCTACACCTAACCCCAAATCTAAACCTAAAATCTAAACCTAACCCCAAATCTAAACCTAAAATCTAAACCTAACCCCAAATCTAAACCTAAAATCTAAACCTAACTCCAAATCTAAACCTAACCCCAAATCTAAACCTAAAATCTAAACCTAACCCCAAATCTAAACCTAAAATCTAAACCTAACCCCAAATCTAAACCTAAAATCTAAACCTAAAATCTAAACCTAATCCCAAATCTAAACCTTACCCCAAATATAAACCTAAAATCTAAACATAACCCCAAATCTAAACCTAAAATCTAAACCTAACCGCAAATCTAAACCTAAAATCTAAACCTAACCCCAAATCTAAACCTAACCCCAAATCTAAACCTAAAATCTAAACCTAACCTAAAATCTAAACCTAACCCCAAATCTAAACCTAAAATCTAAACCTAACCCCAAATCTAAACCTAAAATCTAAACCTAACCCCAAATCTAAACCTAACCCCAAATCTAAACCTAAAATCTAAACCTAACCCCAAATCTAAACCTAACCCCAAATCTAAACCTAAAATCTAAACCTAATCCCAAATCTAAACCTAAAATCTAAACCTAACCCCAAATCTAAACCTAACCCCAAATCTAAACCTAAAATCTAAACCTAACCCCAAATTTAAACCTAAAATCTAAACCTAACCCCAAATCTAAACCTAAAATCTAAACCTAACCCCAAATCTAAACCTAACCCCAAATCTAAACCTTAAATCTAAACCTAAAAAATAAACCTAACCCCAAATCTAAACCTAACCCCAAATCTAAACCTAAAATCTAAACCTAACCCCAAATCTAAACCTAAAATCTAAACCTAACCCCAAATCTAAACCTAAAATCTAAACCTAACTCCAAATCTAAACCTAACCCCAAATCTAAACCTAAAATCTAAACCTAACCCCAAATCTAAACCTAACCCCATATCTAAACCTAAAATCTAAACCTAACCCCAAATCTAAACCTAAAATCTAAACCTAACCCCAAATCTAAACCTAACCCCAAATCTAAACCTAAAATCTAAACCTAACCCCAAATCTAAACCTTAACCCAAATCTAAACCTAAAATCTAAACCTAACCCCAAATCTAAACCTAAAATCTAAACCTAACCCCAAATCTAAACCTAAAATCTAAACCTAACCCCAAATCTAAACCTAAAATCTAAACCTAACCCCAAATCTAAACCTAAAATCTAAACCTAACTCCAAATCTAAACCTAACCCCAAATCTAAACCTAAAATCTAAACCTAACCCCAAATCTAAACCTAAAATCTAAACCTAATCCCAAATCTAAACCTAACCCCATATCTAAACCTAAAATCTAAACCTAACCCCAAATCTAAACCTAAAATCTAAACCTAACCCCAAATCTAAACCTAAAATCTAAACCTAAAATCTAAACCTAATCTCAAATCTAAACCTTACCCCAAATATAAACCTAAAATCTAAACATAACCCCAAATCTAAACCTAAAATCTAAACCTAACCGCAAATCTAAACCTAAAATCTAAACGTAAACCCAAATCTAAACCTAACCCCAAATCTAAACCTAAAATCTAAACCTAACCCCAAATCTAAACCTAAAATCTAAACCTAACCCCAAATCTAAACCTAACCCCAAATCTAAACCTAAAATCTAAACCTAAACCCAAATCTAAACCTAAAATCTAAACCTAACCCCAAATCTAAACCTAAAATCTAAACCTAACCCCAAATCTAAACCTAAAATCTAAACCTAAAATCTAAACCTAACCCCAAATCTAAACCTAAAATCTAAACCTAACCCCAAATCTAAACCTAACCCCAAATCTAAACCTAAAATCTAAACCTAACCCCAAATCTACACCTAACCCCAAATCTAAACCTAAAATCTAAACCTAACCCCAAATCTAAACCTAAAATCTAAACCTAACCCCAAATCTAAACCTAAAATCTAAACCTAACTCCAAATCTAAACCTAACCCCAAATCTAAACCTAAAATCTAAACCTAACCCCAAATCTAAACCTAAAATCTAAACCTAACCCCAAATCTAAACCTAAAATCTAAACCTAAAATCTAAACCTAATCCCAAATCTAAACCTTACCCCAAATATAAACCTAAAATCTAAACATAACCCCAAATCTAAACCTAAAATCTAAACCTAACCGCAAATCTAAACCTAAAATCTAAACCTAACCCCAAATCTAAACCTAACCCCAAATCTAAACCTAAAATCTAAACCTAACCTAAAATCTAAACCTAACCCCAAATCTAAACCTAAAATCTAAACCTAACCCCAAATCTAAACCTAAAATCTAAACCTAACCCCAAATCTAAACCTAACCCCAAATCTAAACCTAAAATCTAAACCTAACCCCAAATCTAAACCTAACCCCAAATCTAAACCTAAAATCTAAACCTAATCCCAAATCTAAACCTAAAATCTAAACCTAACCCCAAATCTAAACCTAACCCCAAATCTAAACCTAAAATCTAAACCTAACCCCAAATTTAAACCTAAAATCTAAACCTAACCCCAAATCTAAACCTAAAATCTAAACCTAACCCCAAATCTAAACCTAACCCCAAATCTAAACCTTAAATCTAAACCTAAAAAATAAACCTAACCCCAAATCTAAACCTAACCCCAAATCTAAACCTAAAATCTAAACCTAACCCCAAATCTAAACCTAAAATCTAAACCTAACCCCAAATCTAAACCTAAAATCTAAACCTAACTCCAAATCTAAACCTAACCCCAAATCTAAACCTAAAATCTAAACCTAACCCCAAATCTAAACCTAACCCCATATCTAAACCTAAAATCTAAACCTAACCCCAAATCTAAACCTAAAATCTAAACCTAACCCCAAATCTAAACCTAACCCCAAATCTAAACCTAAAATCTAAACCTAACCCCAAATCTAAACCTTACCCCAAATCTAAACCTAAAATCTAAACCTAACCCCAAATCTAAACCTAAAATCTAAACCTAACCCCAAATCTAAACCTAAAATCTAAACCTAACCCCAAATCTAAACCTAAAATCTAAACCTAAAATCTAAACCTAACCCCAAATCTAAACCTAAAATCTAAACCTAACCCCAAATCTAAACCTAAAATCTAAACCTAACCCCAAATCTACACCTAACCCCAAATCTAAACCTAAAATCTAAACCTAACCCCAAATCTAAACCTAAAATCTAAACCTAACCCCAAATCTAAACCTAAAATCTAAACCTAACTCCAAATCTAAACCTAACCCCAAATCTAAACCTAAAATCTAAACCTAACCCCAAATCTAAACCTAAAATCTAAACCTAATCCCAAATCTAAACCTAACCCCATATCTAAACCTAAAATCTAAACCTAACCCCAAATCTAAACCTAAAATCAAAACCTAACCCCAAATCTAAACCTAAAATCTAAACCTAACTCCAAATCTAAACCTAACCCCAAATCTAAACCTAAAATCTAAACCTAACCCCAAATCTAAACCTAACCCCATATCTAAACCTAAAATCTAAACCTAACCCCAAATCTAAACCTAAAATCTAAACCTAACCCCAAATCTAAACCTAAAATCTAAACCTAACCCCAAATCTAAACCTAACCCCAAATATAAACCTGAAATCTAAACCTAACCCCAAATCTAAACCTAAAATCTAAACCTAAAATCTAAACCTAACCCCAAATCTAAACCTAAAATCTAAACCTAACCCCAAATCTAAACCTAACCCCAAATCTAAACCTAAAATCTAAACCTAACCTAAAATCTAAACCTAACCCCAAATCTAAACCTAAAATCTAAACCTAACCCCAAATCTAAACCTAAAATCTAAACCTAACCCCAAATCTAAACCTAACCCCAAATCTAAACCTAAAATCTAAACCTAACCCCAAATCTAAACCTAACCCCAAATCTAAACCTTAAATCTAAACCTAACCCCAAATCTAAACCTAAAATCTAAACCTAACCCCAAATCTAAACCTAACCCCAAATCTAAACCTAAAATCTAAACCTAACCCCAAATTTAAACCTAAAATCTAAACCTAACCCCAAATCTAAACCTAAAATCTAAACCTAACCCCAAATCTAAACCTAAAATCTAAACCTAACCCCAAATCTAAACCTAACCCCAAATCTAAACCTTAAATCTAAACCTAAAATATAAACCTAACCCCAAATCTAAACCTAACCCCAAATCTAAACCTAAAATCTAAACCTAACCCCAAATCTAAACCTAAAATCTAAACCTAACCCCAAATCTAAACCTAAAATCTAAACCTAACTCCAAATCTAAACCTAACCCCAAATCTAAACCTAAAATCTAAACCTAACCCCAAATCTAAACCTAAAATCTAAACCTAACCCCAAATCTAAACCTAACCCCAAATCTAAACCTAAAATCTAAACCTAACCCCAAATCTAAACCTTACCCCAAATACAAACCTAAAATCTAAACCTAACCCCAAATCTAAACCTAAAATCTAAACCTAACCCCAAATCTAAACCTAAAATCTAAACCTAACCCCAAATCTAAACCTAAAATCTAAACCTAAAATCTAAACCTAACCCCAAATCTAAACCTAAAATCTAAACCTAACCCCAAATCTAAACCTAACCCCAAATCTAAACCTAAAATCTAAACCTAACCCCAAATCTACACCTAACCCCAAATCTTAACCTAAAATCTAAACCTAACCCCAAATCTAAACCTAAAATCTAAACCTAACCCCAAATCTAAACCTAAAATCTAAACCTAACTCCAAATCTAAACCTAACCCCAAATCTAAACCTAAAATTTAAACCTAACCCCAAATCTAAACCTAAAATCTAAACCTAATCCCAAATCTAAACCTAACCCCATATCTAAACCTAAAATCTAAACCTAACCCCAAATCTAAACCTAAAATCTAAACCTAACCCCAAATCTAAACCTAAAATCTAAACCTAAAATCTAAACCTAATCCCAAATCTAAACCTTACCCCAAATATAAACCTAAAATCTAAACATAACCCCAAATCTAAACCTAAAATCTAAACCTAATCCCAAATCTAAACCTAACCCCATATCTAAACCTAAAATCTAAACCTAACCCCAAATCTAAACCTAAAATCTAAACCTAACCCCAAATCTAAACCTAAAATCTAAACCTAAAATCTAAACCTAATCCCAAATCTAAACCTTACCCCAAATATAAACCTAAAATCTAAACATAACCCCAAATCTAAACCTAAAATCTAAACCTAACCGCAAATCTAAACCTAAAATCTAAACCTAACCCCAAATCTAAACCTAACCCCAAATCTAAACCTAAAATCTAAACCTAACCCCAAATCTAAACCTAAAATCTAAACCTAACCCCAAATCTAAACCTAACCCCAAATCTAAACCTAAAATCTAAACCTAACCCCAAATCTAAACCTAACCCCAAATCTAAACCTTAAATCTAAACCTAACCCCAAATCTAAACCTAAAATCTAAACCTAACCCCAAATCTAAACCTAACCCCAAATCTAAACCTAAAATCTAAACCTAACCCCAAATTTAAACCTAAAATCTAAATCTAACCCCAAATCTAAACCTAAAATCTAAACCTAACCCCAAATCTAAACCTAACCCCAAATCTAAACCTTAAATCTAAACCTAAAAAATAAACCTAACCCCAAATCTAAACCTAACCCCAAATCTAAACCTAAAATCTAAACCTAACCCCAAATCTAAACCTAAAATCTAAACCTAACCCCAAATCTAAACCTAAAATCTAAACCTAACTCCAAATCTAAACCTAACCCCAAATCTAAACCTAAAATCTAAACCTAACCCCAAATCTAAACCTAACCCCATATCTAAACCTAAAATCTAAACCTAACCCCAAATCTAAACCTAAAATCTAAACCTAACCCCAAATCTAAACCTAACCCCAAATCTAAACCTAAAATCTAAACCTAACCCCAAATCTAAACCTTACCCCAAATATAAACCTAAAATCTAAACCTAACCCCAAATCTAAACCTAAAATCTAAACCTAACCCCAAATCTAAACCTAAAATCTAAACCTAACCCCAAATCTAAACCTAACCCCAAATCTAAACCTAAAATCTAAACCTAACCCCAAATCTAAACCTAAAATCTAAACCTAACCCCAAATCTAAACCTAACCCCAAATCTAAACCTAAAATCTAAACCTAACCCCAAATCTACACCTAACCCCAAATCTAAACCTAAAATCTAAACCTAACCCCAAATCTAAACCTAAAATCTAAACCTAACCCCAAATCTAAACCTAAAATCTAAACCTAACTCCAAATCTAAACCTAACCCCAAATCTAAACCTAAAATCTAAACCTAACCCCAAATCTAAACCTAAAATCTAAACCTAATCCCAAATCTAAACCTAACCCCATATCTAAACCTAAAATCTAAACCTAACCCCAAATCTAAACCTAAAATCTAAACCTAACCCCAAATCTAAACCTAAAATCTAAACCTAAAATCTAAACCTAATCTCAAATCTAAACCTTACCCCAAATATAAACCTAAAATCTAAACATAACCCCAAATCTAAACCTAAAATCTAAACCTAACCGCAAATCTAAACCTAAAATCTAAACGTAAACCCAAATCTAAACCTAACCCCAAATCTAAACCTAAAATCTACACCTAACCCCGAATCTAAACCTAAAATCTAAACCTAACCCCAAATCTAAACCTAACCCCAAATCTAAACCTAAAATCTAAACCTAAACCCAAATCTAAACCTAAAATCTAAACCTAACCCCAAATTTAAACCTAAAATCTAAACCTAACCCCAAATCTAAACCTAAAATCTAAACCTAACCCCAAATCTAAACCTAACCCCAAATCTAAACCTAACATCTAAACCTAACCCCAAATCTAAACCTAAAATATAAACCTAACCCCAAATCTAAACCTAAAATCTAAACCTAACCCCAAATCTAAACCTAACCCCAAATCTAAACCTAAAATCTAAACCTAACCCCAAATCTAAACCTAAAATCTAAACCTAACCCCAAATCTAAACCTAAAATCTAAACCTAACTCCAAATCTAAACCTAACCCCAAATCTAAACCTAAAATCTAAACCTAACCCCAAATCTAAACCTAAAATCTAAACGTAACTCCAAATCTAAACCTAACCCCAAATCTAAACCTAAAATCTAAACCTAACCCCAAATCTAAACCTAACCCCAAATCTAAACCTAAAATCTAAACCTAACCCCAAATCTAAACCTTACCCCAAATATAAACCTAAAATCTAAACCTAACCCCAAATCTAAACCTAAAATCTAAACCTAACCCCAAATCTAAACCTAAAATCTAAACCTAACCCCAAATCTACACCTAACCCCAAATCTAAACCTAAAATCTAAACCTAACCCCAAATCTAAACCTAAAATCTAAACCTAAAATCTAAACCTAACCCCAAATCTAAACCTAAAATCTAAACCTAAAATCTAAACCTAACCCCAAATCTAAACCTAAAATCTAAACCTAACCCCAAATCTAAACCTAACCCCAAATCTAAACCTAAAATCTAAACCTAACCCCAAATCTAAACCTAACCCCAAATCTAAACCTAAAATCTAAACGTAAACCCAAATCTAAACCTAAAATCTAAACCTAACCCCAAATCTAAACCTAACCCAAATCTAAACCTTAAATCTAAACCTAACCCCAAATCTAAACCTAAAATCTAAACCTAACCCCAAATCTAAACCTAACCCCAAATCTAAACCTAAAATCTAAACCTAACCCCAAATTTAAACCTAAAATCTAAACCTAACCCCAAATCTAAACCTAAAATCTAAACCTAACCCCAAATCTAAACCTAACCCCAAATCTAAACCTAACATCTAAACCTAACCCCAAATCTAAACCTAAAATCTAAACCTAAAATATAAACCTAACCCCAAATCTAAACCTAAAATCTAAACCTAACCCCAAATCTAAACCTAAAATCTAAACCTAAAATATAAACCTAACCCCAAATCTAAACCTAAAATCTAAACCTAACCCCAAATCTAAACCTAACCCCAAATCTAAACCTAAAATCTAAACCTAACCCCAAATCTAAACCTAAAATCTAAACCTAACCCCAAATCTAAACCTAAAATCTAAACCTAACTCCAAATGTAAACCTAACCCCAAATCTAAACCTAAAATCTAAACCTAACCCCAAATCTAAACCTAACCCCAAATCTAAACCTAAAATCTAAACCTAACCCCAAATCTAAACCTAAAATCTAAACCTAACCCCAAATCTAAACCTAACCCCAAATCTAAACCTAAAATCTAAACCTAACCCCAAATCTAAACCTTACCCCAAATATAAACACAAATCTAAACGTAACCCCAAATCTAAACCTAAAATCTAAACTTAACCCCAAATATAAACCTAAAATCTAAACCTAACCCCAAATCTAAACCTAAAATCTAAACCTAAAATCTAAACCTAACCCCAAATCTAAACCTAAAATCTAAACCTAACCCCAAATCTAAACCTAACCCCAAATCTAAACCTAAAATCTAAACCTAACCCCAAATCTACACCTAACCCCAAATCTAAACCTAAAATCTAAACCTAACCCCAAATCTAAACCTAAAATCTAAACCTAACCCCAAATCTAAACCTAACCCCAAATCTAAACCTAAAATCTAAACCTAACCCCAAATCTAAACCTAACCCCAAATCTAAACCTAAAATCTAAACCTAACCCCAAATCTAAACCTAACCCCAAATCTAAACCTAAAATCTAAACCTAAACCCAAATCTAAACCTAAAATCTAAACCTAACCCCAAATCTAAACCTAAAATCTAAACCTAACCCCAAATCTAAACCTAACCCCAAATCTAAACCTAAAATCTAAACCTAACCCCAAATTTAAACCTAAAATCTAAACCTAACCCCAAATCTAAACCTAAAATCTAAACCTAACCCCAAATCTAACCCTAACCCCAAATCTAAACCTAACATCTAAACCTAACCCCAAATCTAAACCTAAAATCTAAACCTAAAATATAAACCTAACCCCAAATCTAAACCTAAAATCTAAACCTAACCCCAAATCTAAACCTAACCCCAAATCTAAACCTAAAATCTAAACCTAACCCCAAATCTAAACCTAAAATCTAAACCTAACCCCAAATCTAAACCTAAAATCTAAACCTAACTCCAAATCTAAACCTAACCCCAAATCTAAACCTAAAATCTAAACCTAACCCCAAATCTAAACCTAACCCCATATCTAAACCTAAAATCTAAACCTAACCCCAAATCTAAACCTAAAATCTAAACCTAACCCCAAATCTAAACCTAACCCCAAATCTAAACCTAAAATCTAAACCTAACCCCAAATCTAAACCTTACCCCAAATATAAACATAAATCTAAACGTAACCCCAAATCTAAACCTAAAATCTAAACCTAACCCCAAATCTAAACCTAAAATCTAAACCTAACCCCAAATCTAAACCTAAAATCTAAACCTAAAATCTAAACCTAACCCCAAATCTAAACCTAAAATCTAAACCTAACCCCAAATCTAAACCTAACCCCAAATCTAAACCTAAAATCTAAACCTAACCCCAAATCTACACCTAACCCCAAATCTAAACCTAAAATCTAAACCTAACCCCAAATCTAAACCTAAAATCTAAACCTAACCCCAAATCTAAACCTAAAATCTAAACCTAACTCCAAATCTAAACCTAACCCCAAATCTAAACCTAAAATCTAAACCTAACCCCAAATCTAAACCTAAAATCTAAACCTAACTCCAAATCTAAACCTAACCCCAAATCTAAACCTAAAATCTAAACCTAACTCCAAATCTAAACCTAACCCCAAATCTAAACCTAAAATCTAAACCTAACCCCAAATCTAAACCTAACCCCATATCTAAACCTAAAATCTAAACCTAACCCCAAATCTAAACCTAAAATCTAAACCTAACCCCTAATCTAAACCTAAAATCTAAACCTAACCCCAAATCTAAACCTAACCCCTAATATAAACCTGAAATCTAAACCTAACCCCAAATCTAAACCTAAAATCTAAACCTAAAATCTAAACCTAACCCCAAATCTAAACCTAAAATCTAAACCTAACCCCAAATCTAAACCTAACCCCAAATCTAAACCTAAAATCTAAACCTAACCTAAAATCTAAACCTAACCCCAAATCTAAACCTAAAATCTAAACCTAACCCCAAATCTAAACCTAAAATCTAAACCTAACCCCAAATCTAAACCTAACCCCAAATCTAAACCTAAAATCTAAACCTAACCCCAAATCTAAACCTAACCCCAAATCTAAACCTAAAATCTAAACCTAACCCCAAATCTAAACCTAAAATCTAAACCTAACCCCAAATCTAAACCTAACCCCAAATCTAAACCTAAAATCTAAACCTAACCCCAAATTTAAACCTAAAATCTAAACCTAACCCCAAATCTAAACCTAAAATCTAAACCTAACCCCAAATCTAAACCTAACCCCAAATCTAAACCTAACATCTAAACCTAACCCCAAATCTAAACCTAAAATCTAAACCTAAAATATAAAGCTAACCCCAAATCTAAACCTAACCCCAAATCTAAACCTAAAATCTAAACCTAACCCCAAATCTAAACCTAAAATCTAAACCTAACCCCAAATCTAAACCTAAAATCTAAACCTAACTCCAAATCTAAACCTAACCCCAAATCTAAACCTAAAATCTAAACCTAACCCCAAATCTAAACCTAACCCCATATCTAAACCTAAAATCTAAACCTAACCCCAAATCTAAACCTAAAATCTAAACCTAACCCCAAATCTAAACCTAACCCCAAATCTAAACCTAAAATCTAAACCTAACCCCAAATCTAAACCTTACCCCAAATATAAACCTAAAATCTAAACCTAACCCCAAATCTAAACCTAAAATCTAAACCTAACCCCAAATCTAAACCTAAAATCTAAACCTAACCCCAAATCTAAACCTAAAATCTAAACCTAAAATCTAAACCTAACCCCAAATCTAAACCTAAAATCTAAACCTAACCCCAAATCTAAACCTAACCCCAAATCTAAACCTAAAATCTAAACCTAACCCCAAATCTACACCTAACCCCAAATCTAAACCTAAAATCTAAACCTAACCCCAAATCTAAACCTAAAATCTAAACCTAACCCCAAATCTAAACCTAAAATCTAAACCTAACTCCAAATCTAAACCTAACCCCAAATCTAAACCTAAAATCTAAACCTAACTCCAAATCTAAACCTAACCCCAAATCTAAACCTAAAATCTAAACCTAACCCCAAATCTAAACCTAACCCCATATCTAAACCTAAAATCTAAACCTAACCCCAAATCTAAACCTAAAATCTAAACCTAACCCCAAATCTAAACCTAAAATCTAAACCTAACCCCAAATCTAAACCTTACCCCAAATATAAACCTGAAATCTAAACCTAACCCCAAATCTAAACCTAAAATCTAAACCTAAAATCTAAACCTAACCCCAAATCTAAACCTAAAATCTAAACCTAACCCCAAATCTAAACCTAACCCCAAATCTAAACCTAAAATCTAAACCTAACCCCAAATCTAAACCTAACCCCAAATCTAAACCTAAAATCTAAACCTAACCCCAAATCTACACCTAACCCCAAATCTAAACCTAAAATCTAAACCTAACCCCAAATCTAAACCTAAAATCTAAACCTAACCCCAAATCTAAACCTAAAATCTAAACCTAACTCCAAATCTAAACCTAACCCCAAATCTAAACCTAAAATCTAAACCTAACCCCAAATCTAAACCTAAAATCTAAACCTAACTCCAAATCTAAACCTAACCCCAAATCTAAACCTAAAATCTAAACCTAACTCCAAATCTAAACCTAACCCCAAATCTAAACCTAAAATCTAAACCTAACCCCAAATCTAAACCTAACCCCATATCTAAACCTAAAATCTAAACCTAACCCCAAATCTAAACCTAAAATCTAAACCTAACCCCAAATCTAAACCTAAAATCTAAACCTAACCCCAAATCTAAACCTAACCCCAAATATAAACCTGAAATCTAAACCTAACCCCAAATCTAAACCTAAAATCTAAACCTAAAATCTAAACCTAACCCCAAATCTAAACCTAAAATCTAAACCTAACCCCAAATCTAAACCTAACCCCAAATCTAAACCTAAAATCTAAACCTAACCTAAAATCTAAACCTAACCCCAAATCTAAACCTAAAATCTAAACCTAACCCCAAATCTAAACCTAAAATCTAAACCTAACCCCAAATCTAAACCTAACCCCAAATCTAAACCTAAAATCTAAACCTAACCCCAAATCTAAACCTAACCCCAAATCTAAACCTTAAATCTAAACCTAACCCCAAATCTAAACCTAAAATCTAAACCTAACCCCAAATCTAAACCTAACCCCAAATCTAAACCTAAAATCTAAACCTAACCCCAAATTTAAACCTAAAATCTAAACCTAACCCCAAATCTAAACCTAAAATCTAAACCTAACCCCAAATCTAAACCTAACCCCAAATCTAAACCTAACATCTAAACCTAACCCCAAATCTAAACCTAAAATCTAAACCTAAAATATAAACCTAACCCCAAATCTAAACCTAAACCCAAATCTAAACCTAAAATCTAAACCTAACCCCAAATCTAAACCTAAAATCTAAACCTAAAATCTAAACCTAACTCCAAATCTAAACCTAACCCCAAATCTAAACCTAAAATCTAAACCTAACCCCAAATCTAAACCTAACCCCATATCTAAACCTAAAATCTAAACCTAACCCCAAATCTAAACCTAAAATCTAAACCTAACCCCAAATCTAAACCTAAAATCTAAACCTAACCCCAAATCTAAACCTAAAATCTAAACCTAAAATCTAAACCTAACCCCAAATCTAAACCTAAAATCTAAACCTAACCCCAAATCTAAACCTAACCCCAAATCTAAACCTAAAATCTAAACCTAACCCCAAATCTACACCTAACCCCAAATCTAAACCTAAAATCTAAACCTAACCCCAAATCTAAACCTAAAATCTAAACCTAACCCCAAATCTAAACCTAAAATCTAAACCTAACTCCAAATCTAAACCTAACCCCAAATCTAAACCTAAAATCTAAACCTAACTCCAAATCTAAACCTAACCCCAAATCTAAACCTAAAATCTAAACCTAACCCCAAATCTAAACCTAACCCCATATCTAAACCTAAAATCTAAACCTAACCCCAAATCTAAACCTAAAATCTAAACCTAACCCCAAATCTAAACCTAAAATCTAAACCTAACCCCAAATCTAAACCTTACCCCAAATATAAACCTGAAATCTAAACCTAACCCCAAATCTAAACCTAAAATCTAAACCTAAAATCTAAACCTAACCCCAAATCTAAACCTAAAATCTAAACCTAACCCCAAATCTAAACCTAACCCCAAATCTAAACCTAAAATCTAAACCTAACCCCAAATCTAAACCTAAAATCTAAACCTAACCCCAAATCTAAACCTAAAATCTAAACCTAACCCCAAATCTAAACCTAAAATCTAAACCTAACCCCAAATCTAAACCTAACCCCAAATCTAAACCTGAAATCTAAACCTAACCCCAAATCTAAACCTAACCCCAAATCTAAACCTAAAATCTAAACCTAACCCCATATCTAAACCTAAAATCTAAACCTAAAATCTAAACCTAACCCCAAATCTAAACCTAAAATCTAAACCTAACCCCAAATCTAAACCTAACCCCATATCTAAACCTAAAATCTAAACCTAACCCCAAATCTAAACCTAAAATCTAAACCTAACCCCAAATCTAAACCTAAAATCTAAACCTAAAATCTAAACCTAATCCCAAATCTAAACCTTACCCCAAATATAAACCTAAAATCTAAACATAACCCCAAATCTAAACCTAAAATCTAAACCTAAACCCAAATCTAAACCTAAAATCTAAACCTAACCCCAAATTTAAACCTAAAATCTAAACCTAACCCCAAATCTAAACCTAAAATCTAAACCTAACCCCAAATCTAAACCTAACCCCAAATCTAAACCTTAAATCTAAACCTAACCCCAAATCTAAACCTAAAATCTAAACCTAACCCCAAATCTAAACCTAAAATCTAAACGTAACTCCAAATCTAAACCTAACCCCAAATCTAAACCTAAAATCTAAACCTAACCCCAAATCTAAACCTAACCCCAAATCTAAACCTTAAATCTAAACCTAACCCCAAATCTAAACCTAAAATCTAAACCTAACCCCAAATCTAAACCTAACCCCAAATCTAAACCTAAAATCTAAACCTAACCCCAAATTTAAACCTAAAATCTAAACCTAACCCCAAATCTAAACCTAAAATCTAAACCTAACCCCAAATCTAAACCTAACCCCAAATCTAAACCTAACATCTAAACCTAACCCCAAATCTAAACCTAAAATCTAAACCTAAAATATAAACCTAACCCCAAATCTAAACCTAACCCCAAATCTAAACCTAAAATCTAAACCTAACCCCAAATCTAAACCTAAAATCTAAACCTAACCCCAAATCTAAACCTAAAATCTAAACCTAACTCCAAATCTAAACCTAACCCCAAATCTAAACCTAAAATCTAAACCTAACCCCAAATCTAAACCTAACCCCATATATAAACCTAAAATCTAAACCTAACCCCAAATCTAAACCTAAAATCTAAACCTAACCCCAAATCTAAACCTAACCCCAAATCTAAACCTAAAATCTAAACCTAACCCCAAATCTAAACCTTACCCCAAATATAAACCTAAAATCTAAACCTAACCCCAAATCTAAACCTAAAATCTAAACCTAACCCCAAATCTAAACCTAAAATCTAAACCTAACCCCAAATCTAAACCTAAAATCTAAACCTAAAATCTAAACCTAACCCCAAATCTAAACCTAAAATCTAAACCTAACCCCAAATCTAAACCTAACCCCAAATCTAAACCTAAAATCTAAACCTAACCCCAAATCTACACCTAACCCCAAATCTAAACCTAAAATCTAAACCTAACCCCAAATCTAAACCTAAAATCTAAACCTAACCCCAAATCTAAACCTAAAATCTAAACCTAACTCCAAATCTAAACCTAACCCCAAATCTAAACCTAAAATCTAAACCTAACTCCAAATCTAAACCTAACCCCAAATCTAAACCTAAAATCTAAACCTAACCCCAAATCTAAACCTAACCCCATATCTAAACATAAAATCTAAACCTAACCCCAAATCTAAACCTAAAATCTAAACCTAACCCCAAATCTAAACCTAAAATCTAAACCTAACCCCAAATCTAAACCTTACCCCAACTATAAACCTGAAATCTAAACCTAACCCCAAATCTAAACGTAAAATCTAAACCTAAAATCTAAACCTAACCCCAAATCTAAACCTAAAATCTAAACCTAACCCCAAATCTAAACCTAACCCCAAATCTAAACCTAAAATCTAAACCTAACCCCAAATCTAAACCTAACCCCAAATCTAAACCTAAAATCTAAACCTAACCCCAAATCTACACCTAACCCCAAATCTAAACCTAAAATCTAAACCTAACCCCAAATCTAAACCTAAAATCTAAACCTAACCCCAAATCTAAACCTAAAATCTAAACCTAACTCCAAATCTAAACCTAACCCCAAATCTAAACCTAAAATCTAAACCTAACCCCAAATCTAAACCTAAAATCTAAACCTAACTCCAAATCTAAACCTAACCCCAAATCTAAACCTAAAATCTAAACCTAACTCCAAATCTAAACCTAACCCCAAATCTAAACCTAAAATCTAAACCTAACCCCAAATCTAAACCTAACCCCATATCTAAACCTAAAATCTAAACCTAACCCCAAATCTAAACCTAACCCCAAATATAAACCTGAAATCTAAACCTAACCCCAAATCTAAACCTAAAATCTAAACCTAAAATCTAAACCTAACCCCAAATCTAAACCTAAAATCTAAACCTAACCCCAAATCTAAACCTAACCCCAAATCTAAACCTAAAATCTAAACCTAACCTAAAATCTAAACCTAACCCCAAATCTAAACCTAAAATCTAAACCTAACCCCAAATCTAAACCTAAAATCTAAACCTAAAATCTAAACCTAACCCCAAATCTAAACCTAAAATCTAAACCTAACCCCAAATCTAAACCTAAAATCTAAACCTAACCCCAAATCTAAACCTAACCCCAAATATAAACCTGAAATCTAAACCTAACCCCAAATCTAAACCTAAAATCTAAACCTAAAATCTAAACCTAACCCCAAATCTAAACCTAAAATCTAAACCTAACCCCAAATCTAAACCTAACCCCAAATCTAAACCTAAAATCTAAACCTAACCTAA